>NW_012115932.1:8626004-8683364 GCF_000951035.1 Colobus angolensis palliatus
TTATTAGCTGAAATGGAGTCTCTCTGTGTCGCCCAGACTGGAGTGCAGAGGTGCAATCTCGGCTCACTGCAACCTCCGCCTCCCAGGTTCAAGCTATTCTCCTGCCTCAGCCTCCTGTGTAGCTGGGATTATAGGCACCCACAACCACACCCGGTTAATTTTTGTATTTTTGGTAGAGATGGGGTTTTACTGTGTTGGCCAGACTGGTCTCAAACTCCTGCCTCGTGATCTGCCTGCCTCAGCCTCCCAAAGTGCTGGGACTACAAGCTTGAGCCACCACGCCCTGCCAACACTATTCTTCTAACCTTAATTCCCTCAGTGGCATTCCATATCCTGCCACCTTTAGAACTTTAAGTTCCCTTAGTCAGTCTGTGACTACCTTGGCTTTTCCATTTATCTAGCCTTTCCCTTTCACTCATTTAAACTGTGCTCTCACCAGATTTTCTCCTTTTTTCCCTTTGTTCCACCTCAGAAATCCTGCTGTTGGCAACAAGGATCAGCCTCCGTATTTGATCTCCCTTGTCCTGACCTCAGTTGTTGAGGACATTTAGAGTCATTGCACAGCCATGCTGACCAGTTCTGTTAGAGCGATGAATGAAGAATCTCCTATCTTACTTCCATCTTCACAATGCCTGACAGTCTTTTTCTTTTCTTCTTCTTCCCTGCAGTTCCCTTTTCTCTTGTGGCTGTTCCAGGCTTACCACATTCCTAACCTTCACCTTTAACAAATGTCCTAGACTATTTCCTGAGAAAACAAAAGTCAACAGTGATTAAATTCCTCAGCTGCCTCCCCTCACCTTCTAGCACAGAACCTTCACACTTAGCAGTATCAGTATTTATCTTTCATTCATCTACTTTCAAAATGAAATTCCTCTACTTCTTTTCAGGATTAGTTCTCCAACAGAATTTTGGATCTCTCCTCCTTCCACACACTCTAGAACCTTCATTCCTCAAATCTCCTCTCTCTTTCTTGGCTTTGCAAACTCTCCTTTTCCATAGACGCTTTTTTAAATTTTAATTTTATTTTTTATTTTTTAATTTTTTTTTTTGAGACGGAGTCTCGCTCTGTCACCCAGGCTGGAGTACAATGGTGCAATCTTGGCTCACTGCAACCTCTGCCTCCTGAGTTCAAGCTATGTTCCTGCCTCAGCCTCCCAAGTAGCTGGGATTACAGTTGCCTGCCACATGCCCAGCTAATTTTTGTATTTTTGGTAGAGACAGGATTTCACCATGTTGGCCAGGCTGGTCTCGAACTCCTGACCTCAAGTCATCCACCCACCTTGGCCTCCCAAAGTGCAGAGATTACAGGCGTGAGCCACCGTGCCTGGCCAGATGCTTTCTTCAAGCTGACTGAGATGTCTGCTTCTTCCTGTCATAAGTTATCCCTCCTGCAACCCTGTATTTACCTTCAGTTAAATTTCCATCTCCGTCCTATTCACATTCATACTTTAAAAGACACTAATCTCCCTATCTCCCACTCACCACTTTGCCTGTTGTAATATGTCTTTTATTTACTCAAATACTCTTTGGAGTATTGGCTATCAGACCTCCTGTCTGTCCAATCCAATGGGCTTTCCCTAGTTCTTATTTGGACATTTCTGTATCAAGCACATGGGAACACCCTGACATTCTTAAAACTCCCTTCTTTCCATAAGCTGATCTCTCTTCTTCTCTTACATGACTACTCAGAAAATCATTCATTGAAAAACGTAATTGATTCTTTTAATTTTGCCTGTCCCTTCAATACTAGTGTGTCCCCTCTGGTTTAGTCCTAGGCAATTTACTTCCGCCATTTGACATTTTCTCCTTCTGTAATTTCCTCTATTTCTTTGACTTCAATTACAACTTAAATGCTAAAATTTCACAACTATGTGGCTAATCTAATGTCTCCAGCTTTAGGAGATGATGATGATGATGATGATGATGATGATGATGATGATGATGACAATAAGATGATGCCAATGCTCTTCAGCCAAAGCCCACCAGGTATACACTTACAGTTAAGCAAGTTGAATTTATTGATTGTTGCAGTGAGGGAGAGCACGTATCATGGGGAAGTTTGGGCACCTTTAATAAAAGGATGGTAGAAAGAACTAGTTATAGGATTGTGCTTGGGTTATGTGATTTGGGGGGAGGGTTCAAGGAGATGGGGCTTGGCTCTGGATTGAAACCTATGAGGAAGCACACAGAAATATATAATTGGGTATCTTAATAAATCTTACCTAGAAGAAAGGAATAATAGACCAAAGCTAAAGCTCTACTTGGTAAAGAAAACCAGTCTCTCTTATTAGCCAGGAAAGGGATGCATTTGGTATTTTGTGTTTTGTATAGTGACCTTGTGTTTATCTGTGCTTAGACAAAGTTATGAATTGATTTTGTTTCTGTTTTTGTTCTTTGTTTCTCATCACCATGGTCACATGGTGACCATGTCAGATCCTAGTATTCTGTGAGATTGTTTCTATTTGGTAACAGAACATTATGACCTTAACTGTGAAGGGCAGGCCAGCTCCTCACAATACCAAGCATTTGCTGTTAGAATCAGTCAGTTCCAGAGTGAAAGGAGCTGCTTTTCTCTTCTCGACAGTGGTGATGATAGTGATGTCATAACAAATATTGCATCTGGTGCTGATGTTGCGGCAGGTACTGTTTAAACTGATTGATGTATTTTAAATCATTTAATCCTCAAAACATGACTCTGATTTTCTCTATTTTGTAGACGAGGATATTATAGATGAGGACATAACTTACCCAAAGCTGGTGATTTGTAGCCACCAGATAGATCAGCTCCTTCTTACACACCGTCCCATACCTTCCCACCTGCACTTGTCTCGGGGTCTTGGCCTCTTATATTGCACTATGTTCCTTGATTCTCACAGGCACAAGTCCACAGTTCCTCGTCTTCCACTCATACTGGGTCCCTCTTGCCTCCTGCCCTAGGATACCTCTGCTGCCACTCAGACCCACTTGATTAAGCTGGAAGAGCAGGTGAGTGAAAGCTTTGGAGCACATGTTTAAATGAATGGTGTGCAGAGCTGGTATCTATTCTTCATTTCTTCCTCTGCATGGCGTATCTTGAAATAGAATAGTGTCTGCAGCTTCTTGGCAGACTCTCCTGCAAGGTCGAACAAGGAAGCAGCTGGACAACATTGAATGTTTGCTCTCTCTATTCTAATGACTCACTCTGCTTCCCTGATATGCGTGCTGTAATAGCCGGTAGCATACAAGCGTTTGCACCAGGTTCTATTTTTCAGGGAACCAGGGCATTCTGGCTCCAGAGTGAGAAAAGTCCACCTGGATTTTCCAGTCTCCTCCTTATTTATGCAATAGAGCATAGAGTTTTGAAGACCTTGGCTTTAGAAAATGATAAACACCTGTTGAAGTCTAGCTATTGCCACTATTAAGCAATATGACCTTGAATAATTTATTTAATCTCTCTTACCATGTCTGAAAAATAGGGAATCAGAGTACTTACTTCCAATAGTATTACTTTCCTGCAAAGTTATGACAAACTTAATAATGTTTTCTGTGATTAGCTCATTGCCTGACCTATAACACATCAATATTATTTTTATTGTCATTATTAATTTCCCTCAAAACTTGTTCCTTTTCCTTTATTCATACATTTGTTGGTCTTAACACTAGTTTATTACCTAAACTAAACAGCTCTTAAGATAGTAATTGACTCTTCTGTCTGCTTGAACTACCTTTTTTTTTTTAAGACAGAGTCTCACTCTGTCACCCAGGCTGGAGTCCAGTGCATGATCTTGGCTCACTGCAACCTGCACTTCCTGGGCTCAAGCGATCCTCCCATCTCAGCCTCCAGAGTAGCTGTGATTACAGCCTCATGTCACCATGCCTGGCTAATTTTTGTATGTTTTTGTAGAGATGGGGTCTCCCTATGTTGCTCAGGCTGGTCTCAAACTCGGGTTCAAGTGATCCACCTACCTTGGCCTCCCAAAGTATTGGGATTAGAGGCATGAGCGACTGTACCCAGCCTTCAACTCTTCTCCCAAATATTTACCATACAATTGGTCAGTAAATCAATGTTTATTTTATCTCTGAAATTTCCTCTCACATACACTTTTTAGGATCGTTTTATCTTCATTTTGATAGCCCTAGTTCAGGCGTTTCCAGCATCATACCATAATTTGCCAAAATAGAATACCAAGCCAAGTGATCTTTCTGCCTTCTTGCCTTTACCTGTCAAATCTACCCTCTACTTTGCTGTTGGTATTTTAAAACACAGCCCCATTTTAACAATAATAACTTGGTATTATAATTGATTATTTATTTATTTCTCTGTTTTTCTCTGCCAGGGTTTATCCAACTCTTGGTGCTATTGAAATTTTAGGTTAGATAGTTATTCATTGTTGCGGGGGGAGCTGCTTTTTCCATTGTAGAATATGTAATTGTGCCTGTGGCCTCTATTCACTAGAACAATGGCACCCTCCCTCAATTAGGACAGAATAATATCTGTGAACACATTGCCAGGTGTTCACTAAAGGGCACAATTGACCCTGATTGAGACTGCTGCTCTAAACTCTGAGTTCTATACAGACAAGGGTGTATTTTATTGTCATAAATCTCCAACACCAAACACCATATTGGGAATATTACTGGTGTTTAATACGTACTTTTGAATAAAGAAGTCAATGAGTTGACTCTATGGAAGCTTCTTTTTAAATATCATAGGCCACCCTACTTTTTTCCATGCTTCCATAGCTTTTTAGATTTTTTTTTTTTTTTTTGCTGTGCATATGTGTTTACCAAATTACACTGTATGATTTCATTATATCCCCAGTACCCACAAAATGAATAGAATATAGTAGTTGCTCAGTAAATACTTACTGAATTAGTCTATAAATATATTTAGACCACTTTTTTTTTCTTTTTAAGGTACTATATAATAACAATTTCATGCTTTCATAGCATGCAGTACTTCCCCTTTCAGGCACTTGTACCAAATATAATTAACAACTAATTGTGTGTGTACTTAATTATTTCATATCTGTCTCCATAAATTATGTGAGGGTGAAGATTATGGCTGCCTCTTTTGTTCTGTTTCCCAAGGGGCTAACACAGAACCTTGTACAGAGTACATATTTAGTAAATTATAAGTCCTTGTCAAATACATGAATTAATTACTTAAACAAATTTATGCTGCCTCTAAGTGAAACAGAAAACTTAGGTACTTAGAGAATTTGGCTCCATGTATACACCATGGTTTACTGATTAATATGATACAGCAATCTTTGAGTCTATGTTATATTTTGAAATTTTTCCTAAGTTTTCATCTCTGTCAAATTAGTGGAAAAGTAATTTGTACCTCTAAATCACTTAATAAAATAGAGAACTTGAGGATGTCATAAGTCAATACAGATGCTTGATATCTCAGACTTGCAATCTTCTGTAGCTCAACATGTTCATTTTTTTCCCCAGCACTAATGAATTAGCCCATAATCTTAATTGACATACTGACCTTGAAAAGTCCAGAAAATAACTTCATCTGCCAGCCTCATTATCTATGGCTTTATTAGCTGGGGAAATTTGATAATATAATGTGAAACAATAACAATTAATCTGCATATGGATGTTATAAATTAGACTTCTATCAAATAAAAGTAATAATTGTAATCCTTAACACTGGCTACCACAAAAACACTTTGGTCTCATATTCCAAATGAAAAATAAATAGCCTTGTTCTGTAACTGTCTCAAACTACTTATTACCTCATATTTTTTTAATTTCAAAAAATAATTTATAAGCATTTCAGAGGACAGAATATTGTTTAAAATCCAAATTTAGTGTCTTTAGAGAAATATTTTTACATCACAGAAAACCAGCATGCTATCTTAACAAATGTTCGAACTAAGAGGGGGAAAATCTCTTCTCATATACTTGGCTTTATATTTTCTTTCCTTACCATGATATCCTGTTGTTCCCAATCAGATCCTAATTTTAGAATATGCAGTAGATATCCATGCTATAGAAGCTAAAGCTCAAAATTATTCAAGAGAAGCTAAGATATGGTCTCTCATTTGATGAGAAATTGGAAGTAAAAAATCATAATAAACAGCTTCCAATGAATGATCTCTAATGGAAGTATGCCATGCTCTTTTATTAACTAGCTTAGAATATTCTGATGGAAATATTGTGTCAAAACAAATTTGAAAGTGATCCTGACCACAAGCAATCATATTAGGCACCTGTTGACTCTTACATACTGTGCATAACTTAGTGAAAAAGGCAATCATTCCTCACAAAAGGGTTCAACTGTGTTCCCAATAGCAAGTAAAAATTACAAAAGTAATGAATTGTCATTTCAACTTAAAAGCTACTGATATTTGTGTGGACATTTTATTTTAGCTGAGAGTCTCTATTATATATGCTTTCAGTCCTTTTTAGCTTCTTGCAAATACACCAGTAATTTTCAGAACAAAAATGAAGTATTCCTTTTTCGTGTCCATTGCCACTAGGGTCAAATACAAATTCCCAGGATTCTAATGGTCTGTCTTCTGTCTACCTCCCTAACTTCACTCTTATTTGATCCTTTGTTCCTTTCCCTGTAGCCCTAACCTAATATCCCAGACTTGCAATCTCCCATAGTCCATCATGTTAGTTTTTTCCCCAGCTTTATTCTATGTAGCTCCAAAGAATACACCGATAGTGCTTAAACATACAGTGTTTCTAGTAGTGCTGTCTTCTCTGCCTGGAATGAAGCCACTGTTGTTTTTCCCTCTGGAAAATTCTTTCTTGTCTTTCAAATCTGAGCTCAAGCCAACAGTGTCTCCTCTCTGAAGCTTTCTTTGACTTCCAGGTGGGTTTAGCTGCTCCTACCTCCTACCTCCTTCTATGACAATGTTTCCTACCATCTCTACTGGAGACCAGAGTATTAAAGGTATTAGTGTCAAGATCAAAGGACCCTGTAGTGCCCCTTGCCTCTGCACTGATCACAACATCTGTAGAAAATATCTCCAGTTCTTGACATGGCTATTTTAGAGCAACCATTGATGAACTTGAACATGTTCAGAGAAGAAAAGGATCTTAAAATCATAATACCATGTACTTCCATTCTTACAGTTATAAAGTGAGGTTATTAATATCTGAGGCTATTCTAAGATTAAAATAACACATATAAATACTTTAAGTTGAAAAGTAAATTTTGATAAATATAATCCATGCCAATTTACCAACTTTATTCTTCTTCTGTTTACTGGCCAATCTCTTGAGAGAATAGACTCCCCACTATGCATTCAGTTCCTCTGATCATAAATAATAATATATTAAAAATATTTTCCTTCCTTCCTTCCTTCCTTCCTTCCTTCCTTCCTTTTTTCTTGACAAGATTTCTCTCTGGCACTGAAGTTGGAGTTCAGTCATGCCATCTCAGGTCACTGCAGCCCCAACCTCCTGAGCTCAACCTCCTCCCACCTCAGCCTCCCAAGTATCTGGGACTATAGGCACACACCACCATGCCTAGCTAATTTTTGTCCTTTTTGTAGACACAGAGTTTTGCCATGTTGCCCAGGGTGGTCTCAAACTCCTGAGCTCAAGTGATCTACATGCCTCGGCCTCCTAAAGTGCTGGGATTGCAGGCATGAGCCACCCACCATGCCTGCCCCCAAAATACTATTTTCTACTATTGATATTTTTGTTATTTTATTTTTATTTCCATGATTAGGACACAAACTTCTTAATGTCAAGAACTTGTAAAAATATTTCCATGTCATTTAATACCAACACATTAATACAAGGCTTATAAGACACAGCCTTTGAAGGGCTATGAAAAACAATGGAAGAAATGGAGTTTCTGGCCGGGCACGGTGGCTCAAGCCTGTAATCCTAGCACTTTGGGAGGCTGAGACGGGCGGATCACGAGGTCAGGAGATCGAGACTATCCTGGCTAACACAGTGAAACCCCGTCTCTACTAAAAAAAAATAAAAAAAAACTAGCCGGGCGAGGTGGCGGGCGCCTGTAGTCCCAGCTACTCGGGGGGCTGAGGCAGGAGAATGGCGTGAACCTGGGAGGCGGAGCTTGCAGTGAGCTGAGGTCGCACCACTGCACTCCAGCCTGGGCGACAGAGAAAAAAAAAAAAAAAAAAAAAAAGAAATGGAGTTTATTCCACCAAGGAGGAAACAGTATTGTGTTCTTTCAAAGAGCTAAGGCTGTCATATACAAGATGATAAGTTCATTCTGTGTGGCTCAAAAGAAAACTATGGGTAGCTGATTTCATATCAAGATTGGGAAGATACTGAAAATATTTAAAAAGACACACAAATAGTGTGTTATCCCAATATCCAAATAACCTCTGCTAATTGAAATACGTAAATAATAATTCTGACAAATGATTAAAACATAAAAATAAGAAAGGCATAAACTAAAAATAAAAACCAATCTTACCATTTTAGAAACCATTATTTACAAATTTGCAAAAAGGTATTATACATATAATCATACATATATTATAAGGTACATCCTTAAAACATTTTACACTATTTTACACTAAAGGTATTTGTCAGGCCTCTGAGCCCAAGCCAAGTCATCGCATCCCCTGTGACTTGCACGTATATGCCCAGATGGCCTGAAGTAACTGAAGAATCACAAAAGAAGTGCAAATGCCCTGCCCTGCCTTAACTGATGACATTCCACCACAAAAGAAGTGAAAATGGCCAGGGTCTTTGCCTTAAACGATGACATTACTTTGTGAAATTCTTTTTCCTGAGTCAGAAAGCTCCCCCACTGAGCACCTTGTAACCCCCACTCCTGTCCACCAGAGAACAACCCCCCTTTGACTATAATTTTCCTTTATCTACCCAAATCCTATAAAATGGCCCCACCCTTATCTCCCTTCGCTGACTGTCTTTTCAGACTCAGCCTGCCTGCACCCAGGTGAAATAAACAGCCATGTTGCTCACACAAAGCCTGTTTGGTGGTCTCTTCACACGGACGTGCATGACAGTATTCTCCCTATTTCCTGATCTGAGCGGTGACACACACAAACACACATACACACACACACAAACACACATATACACACACACACACAAACACACATATGTACACACACACATACAAATAAATATATAATATGCATTTATATACACACATAGACACACACACACATATAGATATTGATATGGTTTGGCCTTGCATTCCCACCCAAATCTCATCTTGAATTGTAATCCCATAATCCCCACGTGTTGTGAGAGGTAATTGAATTACCTCCAGTAAGAGGTAATTGAATCATGGGGGTGGTTTCCCTCATGCAGTTCTAGTGATAGTGAGTGAATTCTCATAAGATCTGATGGTTTTATAAACACCTGCCATTTCCCCTGCTGACACTTCTCTCTCTTGCCACCCTGTGAAGAGGTGCCTTCCACCATGATTGTAAGTTTACTGAGGCTTCCCCAGCCATGTGGAACTGTGAGTCAATTAAACCTCTTTTCTTTATAAATTACCCAATCTTGGATATTTCTTCATACCAGGATGAGAATGGACTAATACGTGTGTGTGTGTGTGTGTGTGTGTGTTTTCAGTTCTGGTTTCTTACTGATGGGCATTAAATTATTGAGTTTATTCATTAATATAAACAGTTTTGTCATAAGCAGTCTTGTACATGGATACTTTGAAGTATCTTGGAGATCTTTTCTAAAGATTTAATGTTAAAAGGAAACCAAAGAAATGGACTTCCATGTGGATTAGCAATTTTTTCATTTATGTGACTTTTCAGACATTTTTCTTGAAGATATTTCAGCATTGATGTCAGGCTAGACTGAATGATCTCTGTGTTCTTTTCTTTATTCTAATATAATAATAATCACATGAATCAATACTTCTAAGATTTAGCTATATTATTGTTGTAACATGAAGAGCTTTTAGAAAGCAATATTGCCCACGTCCCAGACTGATGAATTAAACCAGCATCTCCAGAGATGTGGATCAGTCTTTTTAGAAGTTCCTAGGTTATTCTAATGCACAGTTTTGAGAATTACTGACAGAAAGGCCAAGTTATTAACATTATTTATCAAAATATTTTTCTAATGGCAGCAGCAAAGATATAAGAGCTTTGAGGAAGCGATTTTCTTCTCTTCTAGCAAGATATGGGTGAAGAGGGTGTGACAGTAATTGAAAGTGCAGAAATAAACTAGAAAGAACTTTAGGCAATGCCAGCACAGGTCTTTGGTAAATGCTGGTCAGTTTCTCAGAGCATAACCTCCTTTCCTTTTTCCTCTGTGAGCATGCCTTACACAGAGGAGACAAGGGCCCATATGTGCCTTTTCTCATTGTTATTCATTGGTCCAAGGAAGCTGAGATGGGCATCTGAGTTTATTTAATCATTGGTTCTTTACAAGAAGGTTAGGAATCATCTCTGTGTATCAGAACTGATATGTTACAACGTCCATCAGAAGAGATTAGTAGGTTTCTGTCAGGGTGTATGCTGCAGGGTAGAATGAAACCTGAAGCTGGTTTAAGTAATTGGGTTCTTGTTCAATAAAAGTGCTTGTTTGTGCTGTGTAATGAAAGATCTTTGGTGCATTGGATGTCTGAATCCAAATACCCTTCGGATTTTCTGATGGATAAAGAGATAATGGTGAAAGGGATTTAATTTAGAACTATTGAAAAACTTTAAAAAGATTAGAAAAATTGGTAAATGCACTTTCTTTTTTAAAATCCAGATTCTTTGTTACTTATCAGGAGCTGTTATATTTTTTTAAATTGACAATAAAACTTTTTTGTTAGTTTTGTTTTTGTTGCTTTATTTTTCCTTTTTTGGTCTGTTTGCCATCATTAACTGACCTTTAAGACTCAGGTTATGAAGAAAATAATGGAGAAGCTGTTATCTCCTAGCCCATGTACCCTAACCGAATTTAGGCAGTGCTATCGCCTTTGGGTCTCATTGGAGTGTCACATCTAAGCTGTGGGCAGAGCATTGGTGAATGGAACAAACTGCATGTCTTGCTTCGAGTGATGCTTTTTTCCCCATTAAGTCAATACTCTAGTGCATCTAAGCGTCTGTTAAAAAAAAATCAACATTTAAACCAGCTTTTTTCTTTAAGGGCACACCAAAAACATTTCTAATCCAGAAAATTGATGTGACAATCAGAATGGTATGCATGTGCAGTGGTGGGTAGAATTTGATGAAATATATTATCAGCAGTAAAATCATTCATGTGTAGCATTGTCTCAGCTAATTTTAAGCAAAAATTATTTGAATTTATTTACTTTATTCAGGATAAAATTTTATTAGAAAATGAAAAATAAAGCCTTTTCTTTTCCTTCACCTCATATTATTAACACCTGATTAAATAAAAGGCTTTATTTGGGAAAAAAAAAAAAAAGTCATGGATTTTACAACTTCAAGGGAACAGTGAAGGGAACCCACAACATGTAGGGGATATACAAAACAAGCCATTGACTGAGCAGCATCTGTATTAGAACTCCTTGCAATTGTACCATATAGGACTTTCAGTGGGTTCTGATCTCCAGTGCAAATCATATACTTCTTTGCCCACTCAGCCTCTTCATCGCATCTTGCACACCATACTTTATAACCCTTCCTTTACTGGGTAATCTACTTTTCCACATTTCATCTACCTCTGCTCTTCTGGGTTTCTCTTTCCTTCCCTCCCTTTTCTCCTCTGATATTATAAAACACACTAAGGCCAATATGGGAGTCAGGAGTCAGAGTTCTAACAAATAGTTGTCTAGCAAGCCATGTGAAACAGCAGAGCTAGGAAGTAAGAACACGGGGTTGAAGCAAAAGTTCAAGTTGAAAATTTGTGCGTGAAGTCTCGGCAGCTCTGAGGCACGTTAGAGATACATTTTCTCTCAGCATTGGGTCAAAGGCACAGATGGTCCATTGCAGTGCTGAGGATGGGAGTGTCTTCTGATGAAAAACATCAAGGCTCCCAGCCCTGGGGGTCAGATAAGGGACTGAATGAACAATACTTTTAAAAAGAGATGAGTGCCCACTTGTGAGTGACCCTCCTTTTCAAAACAAAATTCCGGAGCTGGACTTCCCATTTATCTCTAAATGAGGAGGGACACCTTCTCCATTTTTCCTGACTAACTCTAGACTTCATTTTGGAACTGACAAGTTTGAACAAGATGAGAATCAGATTGCCTCGGCCTATCTCGTAATTTCGGCACCAGCCGACAATGTAATTAATGTTGCTGTAAGAGAAAGAAAAAGTCTTCTTGATGAGAACTTTCTTCCTCTCTGTCTTTTACAAGCAAATACTTGAGAGGGTAACTGGTCTTTTTGATACCTTACTGGGTAAGTTTCCCATAAATATATTCATGATTTTTTTGTACGTTAATTTGTCTTTTTATCTTTTTATGGTGCACCATAAATAGATAATTGATAACATGATTGATAATTACCATACAGTAAAAAATAAAAGTAGTATCCAATGTAAAAAAAAAAAAAAAAGGAACAAGAAAAACAAAACACACACATAATTTATTCGGTGGGTTTTCCCTATCATCTATAGTTTTCTTTAGGTGTTCATTCTCTGAATATGTTTCTTTGGGGGGAAAGAAAAAAGCTACAAGAAAGTGCTAGTGTAGCAGGATGGGCCACAGACAGAACCTCTCAGACACCAAGTTGTAGAAGGAAGGGCTTTATTCATCTGGGAGCATCGGCAAGCTACCGTCTTAAAATCTGAGCTCTCCAAGTGTACAATTTCCATCCCTTTTAAGGGCTCACAACACTAAAGATTTCACATGAAAGGGTCGTGATTGATTGAGCAATCTAGGGGGTACGTGACGAAGTTTCATGCACTGGTAGTCAGAGTGAAACAGAACAGGGCAGGGAGTTTCACGGTGTTCTTCTATACAATGTCTGGAATCTATGGATAACATCGGTTTCTAAGTCATGAGTTGATTTTTAACTACTAGGTTCAGGCCAGGCAGGCCCAGGCCTGGTTTTGGGCCTGGCGCTGGGCTGCCTATCTTTGGTTTCACGTCCTTTTTTTTCTTAAAACAGGTACTGAGTATAAAACAATATAAAACAATAAGAGAGAAGGTCTCTCTCTTCCTTCACTAGAGCTATACCAATAGCTTTTTGGCCTCTATTATAACAAGTTATGGCTGGGCACGGTGGCTCACACTGTAACACCAGCACTCTGGGAGGCCAAGGTGGGCAGATCACCTGAGGTCAGGAGTTCGAAACCAGCCTGGTCAACATGGTAAAACCCCGTGTCTTCTGAAAATCCAAACATTAGCCGGGCATGGTGGCAAGCACCTGTAATCCCAGCTACTTGGGAAGCTGAGGCAGGAGAAGTGCTTGAACCCAGGATGTGGAGGTTGCAGTGCCGAAATTGTACCACTGCCCTCTAGACTAGGCAATAGAGAGATAGAGTGAGACTGTGTCTCAGAAAAACAAAACGAGTTAACCTGAGTTCAAAATTTCATTTAGTCTTAATTAGACTATTGAAATTATCTTTCAAGATCATTCTTACAAATTTCAGTAGACTTTTTATCTTCTCCTGCTGGCCAGGTATCTTGCTCAGTATTCTTATATTACTCTTTTTTATTTACTCAATCAATTATGAATGTCTTATTTTGGCATTCAAGAGTGTCCTTAGTGGCCAGGCATGGTGACTCATGCCTGTCATCCCAGCACTTTGGGAGGTCAAGGTGGGTAGATCACCTGAGGTCAGGAGTTCAAGACCAGCATGGTCAAGATGGCGAAACCCCATCTCTACTAAAAGTAGAAAATTAGCCCAGCATGGTGGCGGGTGCCTGTAATCCCAGCTACTTGGGAAGTTGAGACAGGAGAATCACTTGAACCCGGGAGGTGGAGGTTACAGTGAGCTGAGATTGCGCCACTGCACTCCAGCCTGGGCAACAATAGCAAGACTTCTCAAAAATAAAAAAAAAATAAAAAAAAATAAGGATTGTCCTTAGCTAGACCCAATATTTGAGTATTTAATTTTCTTTCTTGACCCTTACATGCTTCAATCTCTACTCTCTAATTAAATTATGTACATTAGAGTATTCAAGGCCTCATCCATGATGTTCAGTCAACATGGATTGCTTTTGTGATTAACAGATTTACTACAGTTCTACTCATTTATCAAGACTTAGTTTAAATGACATTTCATCCATTTTTTTCCTCATTTGTACTCTACCCATTGTTCCCTACTCATTACCAACTACCAACATAGAGACACCATCATAATTAATTGCTAATTTTTTCTGTTTGTTCCTGTGTCACTGAAAATGCACAACACCTTATAACGTATTTATTCAAATGTGTAACCACCCAATGGGTTCACCTTGCCCACTGCCTAGACAGAGCCAATTTATCAAGACAGGGAAATTGCAATAGAGAAAGAGTAATTCACACAGAGCTGGCTGTGTGGGAGACTGGAGTTTTATCATTACTCAAATCAGTCTCCAGAGCGTTTGGGGATCAGAGTTTTTAAGGTAATTTGGCAGGTAGGAACTTGGTTGGAGATGGAATCCTAGTAGTGTCAAAGTGAGTTTTTCTTGCTGTTTTCTGTTCCTGGGTGGAATCATAGAACTTGTTGAGCCAGATTAGCCATCTGGTGGTGTCAGCTGGTGCACTGGAATGCAGGGTCTGCAAAATATCTCAAGCAATGATCTTAGTTATTACAACAGTGATGTTACTCCCAAGAGTAATTTGGGGAGACTCAGACTCTTGCAGCCAGAGGCTGCATGGCCCCTAAACTGTAATTTCTAATCTTGTAGCTAAATTGTTAGTCCTTCAAAGGCACACTGACCCCCATGCAAGAAGGGTTCTCTCTCTTTTTTTTTTTTTTTTTCGGGAAAGGACTATGATCAGTTTTGTTTCAGAGTCAAACCATAGACTAAATTCCTTCCCAAGGTTAGTTTGGCCTACACCCAGGAGTGAATAAGGACAGCTTAAAGATTTAGATTTAGATTTAGAAGCAAGATGGAGTTGATTAGGTCTGATCTCTTTCACTGTCATAATTTTCTCAATTATAATTTTTGCAAAGGCGGTTTCAAATGCATATCTGTCATGAACCATGTTATAGGATCAGTCTCTTTTGGCTCCTGATATGCACACTACTCTAAATAACTCTGTAGATTTATTAAACCCTTTAAATACTTATTGTAGAGAATACAAATAAATAAAGTGTTTTTTCTTACATTTATTTTTTAAAGGGCCTGGTTAGATTATTGGAAAAAAACATTTTATTGAGAATGTATTCAATGCCTTCTATAGATGAACTTACATTCTGTCATGAAGGAAAAACAACATCTATTTTCAAAGGCAGAACATTTTCAGTTTTTTGCTAATAATAATGGGAAATACTTTAACTTTCTATTTTTTAGTCAGAAGTGGAACAGTATTGTTTATCATGCATTGATTTGTTGTCTTTGAACTTACAAAGGTGGTTTGGCTACTTACAGTCAGTGTAAGATGTTATATATGTGCAGCGTTGCAGATGAGGCTCCTTAGAATAACGCTGTTGGGAACTCTTAGGTGGCAAAAGGGACATTTCATAGAGGTAATCATGGCTATAAAAGAAGGATGAATTGGAAAGATATAAGATGGCTTTAAATGTACACTTTGTTCCAGCACAGCTGAGGTCATACCATTCTCTATAGAAATCTATATAGAATCAAGTTCCAAAATTCTTATTCTGTGATGACAATTATACTTTGAAATGATTTCCATTTATAACAGGAATCAGTATTTGATCTAATGAATCCTAAGTATGCTAGAACGATTTAAACATTTGGAAGTTGAAAAACAGAGGGATATGACAGACATGTAATCACTCTTTCAGCTTTAGTTTGTATGTAATGCAGTTAAAGCTTATTATGAGTTTATTATAAATAATAATTTTCTTGTGTTATAACTAAAGGAATATGCAACTGATTATTTCTTTAGAATATAAAGTTAAAGTAATTAACAAAATTGTCTTAGTACATTTATTCTGTATACAATTCAGAGCAACACAGAATCCACTGGCATGGAATGAAGATGTTTTATGATCCATATCATATTGCTGCAAAATAATTATTTAATGCTATCTAATCTTCCATCAAAAGCATATTTGTTATTTTTATTTATTGAAATATCTTTAATAGATTTTAATATATTATTATAAAATCATATTAATAAAATAATTAATATTAATATTACTGATAAGTATTTGTTGAGGTAATGCAATTAAAACACTTAGCAAGCTGTGTTACAGAAAGTAAGCTCTCAATAAATGTTTCTCATTCTATTATCATTATTTATTTTAAAGGCTGAATGCTGTAGCATGTAATTTATTTAACAGATCCCCTATTAAAGGAAACTGCTCCTAAAATTGAAATTAATTTTTAATTAAGTATTTTCAATTAAATTTCTGGATTTAATTGGGCTTACTGATTTAGGTTGTTTGGTGGATGAATGTCATGTTCCATATTTTTTGAATGATTTCTAAAAATCAGGACACGTTATATACAAAAACTATACTGAAACCAATTCTATTTTTGATGATTCAGTAATCACTCTAGTGTCTCATTATTTTCATTATTTAGGTTTCTTTCTTTTTTCTTTTTTTTTTACATGAAGTCTCACTCTGTCACCCAGGCTGGAATGCAGTGGCGCCATCTTGGCTCACTGCAACCTTCGCCTCCTGGGTTCAAGAAATTCTCCTGCCTCAGCCTCCTGAATAGCTGAAATTATAGGCACACGCCACCACGCCCGGCCAACTTTTGTATTTCTACTGGAGACGGGATTTCACCATGTTGATCAGGCTGGTCTCAAATTCCTGACCTCAGGTGATCCACCCGCCTTGGCCTCCCAAAGTGCTGGGATTACAGGCGTCAGCCACCACTCCCAACTAGAGTTCTAATTTTGACCTCTAATTTCCATAGTGCTATTGATGTATGTAATCATTAATAATGTATTCTTACTGCCATAAACAATAATATAAAGTGAATGTAAATAACGAATAATATGAAAATAATTTATCTTAGCTGATGAAAATAGCTTTTTACAGGTGTTCCCTCAGATATCCCAATTTTCTTAACTAGCAGATTCTATTGTTAATGTTTATATAGATGTCACTGATACTTCCTTCATTTATTATATTTATCTCTCCCTCTGCTTACTAGATGGCGCCTTGTTGCTGCCTTCTCGCATGGTGGAAGGCAGACATACAAAAAGCCATCATGGTGCTCCCTTCAAACTCTTTTATAAGAGCACTAACACATTTATTAGGGAGAAACCTAACGACCTCATCATTTCCCCAAAGACCCCCCTCCCCTTTGATACTATAACTTTGGGTATTAGGTTCAAACATATTAATTTTAGAAGGATGTTCTAAAATTCATTCAAATTTATTTTACTTCATTTAGTATATATTGTCAAATCATCCTTAACAACTTAAAAACATATACTGTTTGCTGTGATAGGTGATCTATAAAATACTTATTTTAATTCATTTATTCATCTAATTATAAATATTTTCATCAAAATATTAGTTATTTTGAGAATTAAAATATCATGACAGAGTAAGTATATTTGATAGGATCATAATTCTTATATTTAAGGAATAGGAAAAAATAAAATTAATGTTAATATACATAACAGTTCTTTCTCTTCTTTCTTGGAGATTTCTTTGAGTCAATAAACTTCTATTGTTGTTACTCAATTCAATTGCAATGAACATATATTCATCTATTTTTCCAAGTGAGGAAGTTTTTCTTTATGGCAATCAATGCAATATTTTCTAGCTTTTGAAAGGTTTTTAGTCTTTTCAACTTTCCATGAGCAATGTTATTGGTAGTTTATTGTCTTATTTTTAATTTTACAGTTGTCATTTATGTATAAGCAATTTTATGTATTGATACTGCCAATGTTCTCAGACCAGTTTATATCATATTCATTCTTCATACATAGTTTTTTTCTCTCCAGATACATTGTCACTTTATAAGCCTGGACATCACACTTTTAATTATTTTGTAATTCAATGTATGACTAATAAGGAATTGTGCATTCAAACAGTATAGAAAAAGTGCCCACTAAATGAATACAAATGTAAATAAAATGTGATCCAAAAAACAGATGATTAAAATGTATATGTTGATGCAACATTAAAAAAAAACCTTATGTCCATCTTAAATCAATTCCACTTATGTGATACAGAACATTTTCCTGATATAACATAATATAATATAAAGGATACTTTCTATTTGTGTAATATAGATGCTAAAAGTAAATAGCAGAGCATTGGGCAATAAAAAACTTCAATTTTTAAATAATACAAATCATTTATGAGAATCTTCATGGCATTTGGAAAATGAGAGATGAATTACTGGATAAACTAAGAAAAGTTAAATTTCTTTTTAACATGCTCTTCTTCAGTGAATTTTTTTGTGATTCTTATCACATAGACTCCTGTATCACAGAAGATGATATTATAGAAAAATAGTAGTATCTGCCTCTGTATTACTACTCTCCCCAAGCTAAGTTATACTCTTTCCCTCAATGATCAGTGTCATTGTGACCCTACTTGTGAAGAATCAAGATATTTTAGGTCAATATTCTATAATAAGTTATTTGTAGTTCTATTCTGGAAAATTTACTTGCTATGACCTCTGTCCTGTGAATTTGTGGTAATTAGATCCCAATTTTAAGCCACTTTTGCTTAGAACTCATTAGTCTCTAGGCTTCCCAACTTCAGAGTCTTAAATCCTGCCTCTATCCATTGGTCTTGGTCAGATCCTGTTACCTGATATTCCTGATGCTTTCCTACCTGTGCTTATTTGCTTTCTTGTCCCCTGGAATATTCTAATGTTGCTTCCTTCAAAATAGCCCTTCTCCATGTTCTGTGTGTCTATTGAGTTGCCCTTTCCCTCTGTATTAGATTTCCTTTATGGAGTTTATGCCAGCAGCCTAATCGAGCTTACCAGATCTTTTACCATGCCCTCTCAATGTTATTCACATGAGACTAATGCATAAAATAAAAATCTCATGTCATCCTACAAAATACTGACTAAAACAATCAAAGGTACAAAGAAGGGTATCTATGCTAGCTGTGGAATTTTGTGAAGGGCGCATGGCAGTCACTAAATATGTTTGCAACAGATAATGCAGACAAGGACAGACAAGCAAAATTGAGGCAAAAAAGAGTGTGGTGAATGGGCTTTCAGTAGAGGTTTGACACATCCCTATCCACTACCTTGGTGTAAGATCGAAAAGGCAAAAAAAAAAAAAAAAAAAAAAACAACAAAAGCCAACCAACCAACCAAACAAACAAAAACCCAGAAAAATGTGTGTCTCTCCCTTAGACATCCTTTAAGCGCTTTAGATTAATGTGTTGGATGAATCCCTTAAGAGCACTCATGGTCACTGGAAACAATGAACTGGTTGGAAACATCTCCTTGATGTCATATAGCTTGCCTGTGATCCACTGGGCAATGTCACCAGAATGAGGATCCCACACAGTCAAACCACTTACCTGGACTCGATGTCAGGTCAAAGAGAAAGCTAGAAAGAATAAACCAGCAGTTTTGTCAAATCCACAGATAACACTTCACACTTTGGGTCTGCCTATAAACCAGTATCCTGCTTAGTCTTACTGGCTCCTGGATTCTAAGACTAGTAATGGAAATGGAAATGGAAATGGAAAGACTGGTAATGGAAATGCAATCAAATAGCTCTGTAAAGAAACTCATTGTTGGAGAATTACCTATGAACAGTGAAGCATGTCTCCTATTTTGACAGGAAAGCCATGCCTCTTGCTTGTTATTAAACATTTTTTAAAAGAAAAAATAATGAAAACAATAAGTCTGTACATTTATTGGCAAAAAATGAAGAATATAAAACTCAAGGGACAAAAATTTTAGATAAATATTAACTACACAAAGCTAAAGAAAGAGCTGACAAAAAATACCTGGCTTAGGAGTTGGACATTTCAAAAACAAATGTTAGGAAATGAATGTTTCACCCAAATATTATAAAATCGGGGGGAAAAGGGCAGACTATATTATAAAAAGTTTAATCAGAAAATTTATAGAGGATGAGATTGATAACCTTTCTCAAATTACAGAGAGAAAAAAATGATAAAAATAGTGAGGAAGTGGTTGGTAAAAGGAACAAAATTTTAATTTATAAAAAATATATTCCTGGACAAGAGACTTGAATAATTTGAAGAAAGAAGATATAAAAGATTAATTGTAAAATGCTGACACCAACTCTGTCGTGGAGATCCTAACCCAGCGGTGCTAGAGAAATTAAAGACACACACACAGAAATATAGAGTGAGGAGTGGGAATCGGGGCTGACAGCCTTCGGAGCTGAGAACCACAAACAGAGTTTTACCCTCATATTTATTGACAGCAAGCCAGTGATAAGTATTATTTCTATAGATTATAGATTAACTAAAACAAGAAACAAAGGGATGGGCTGTGGCTAGTTATCTGCAGCAGGAACATGTCCTTAAGGTACAGATCACTCTCGCTAGTGTTTGTGGTTCAGGAACACCTTAAGCAGTGTTCCGCCCTGGGTGTGCCAGGTGTTCCTTGCCCTCATTCTGGTAAACCAACGACCTTCAACATGGGTATCATAGCCATAATGAGCATCTCATGGTCCTGCAGAAATTTTGTTTATGGCCAGATTTGGGGGCCTGTTCCCAACAGTAAAAAATCCTCATTAGGTTGAATGTCTGATAACCAATAGGTGAATAAAGATAAGAAGTCTGAAATGAGAAATTGTTGTATAGAAGTTTTGTTTATGTACATTCAAACAATTTAATCATATAATTAAATATAATTTTTGAATTGCAATTACTACACAAACATAGAATTAAATGTAAGTTCTTTAAGTATAATTAACATGATAAAATAAAAAGCCAGAAATTATTCCTAATAGAGAAGATGAGTGATCTTTTAAATAGTCACTAACACATTTCACATTGCTCATTATATGTGCACATTGTCCTTCAAAAGCAGGAAAATCTAATATAGAAGGTAAAATATAGATGTAAGAGATGTTAAAACTCAGATTAGTGGCTGAGTGATAGAGACAGAACACAGTGCAGGAATTCAGAGAAGTTGTGTGTATTAGTCTGTTTTCACAGTGCTATAAAGAAATACCCAAGACTGGGTAAATTATGAAGGAGAGAGGTTTAATTGACTCACAGTACCCCATGGCTGGGGAGGCCTCAGAAAATTTACAATCATGGCGGAAGGTGAAGGGGAAGCAAGGACCTTCTTTACATACCAGCAGCAGAGGGGAAAGAGTGAAGGGGGTGAGCCCCTTGGAAAACCATCAGATCTCATGAGAACTGACTCACTATCACTAGAACAGCCTGGGGGAAAGCACTCCTATGATCCAATCACCTCCTGCCAGGTGCCTTCCTCAACACCTGGCAATTACAATTTCAGATGAGATTTGGGCGGGGAGACAACGTCAAACCATATCAGTGTGTAATCCATAGTGGTCATAGAAACCATCAGGACAGACGGGATTTAAGAGTAAGTTTCTGAGTAATTTGGGTTTAAATTCTACCTCTGTCCTATACTAACTTGAGACCATAGACAAGTTATCTGTTTTCCCTGGGCCTCATTTCCTTGTCTGTGAAAATGGAAACAATGAAAACATACTGTTTCATGGGCCAATTACAATGACTGACTGAGATATTCTGTGAAGAGCATCTGAAACACATCTGGCACATGATGAACCCTTAGTAAGATACTCATCAGTATGTGTTTCTGTTGTGTTGTCATATAATAGGGCTATATAAAGGAATATCTTGACAGGGTTTGCTGTATAAGCTAAGTTACTTCACTGGCAGAGTCATGATGCATTAGGAACCAGTGAGGAGCTAGTTATAGGGTACAACTGTGTCCTATATTTGAACTTCAGATATGATTTTTGTTTGACATATCTTAAAAGTGCCACTGACTCTGATTTTTTATAATCTGCACATTCTGTATAGTCCTAGACTCAGATTTATAGAAGCATTTTATTTGCCTCATTCAACTTTAAAAAACCCAGGATTTTCTATGTCTATAGCATAAACTTTAATTGTTATAAAAAAAATGCAGATATACCTGGGGAGTGAAGCACTCCAACCTATCCCTGGTCATTTTCTAATATTCTGATTGTGAATATAGATTTTAATACAAGACTGAATACAGATTTGGGTGGTCACATGTGAGAGTGGCAGGTATTTAGGGACAGGACCATGAAAACACTAACATTCAACAAAGTACCCATCGCAGAGGGAGGCAGATGTGTAGAAGCACAGGCTGGGTAATTGAGGACGAGTTTGCCTGACAGTCTTTCTTTAATAGGGCTGAGGAATGCATCTGAGTCAACTAATACAATAATTTGTGTATTTTCATTTTGTCGCTAAATAAATAGGATAATCTTTTCAAAGACGTTCTTGTTTTACAGAGGTCATTTTGTACCATTCATCTAAGGTCATTTACCAATGTTCATTGATTCTTGGTATTGGGATCAGAACCAGGTATGCATCAGGAATTTTGTGGCAAAAATAAAGTGCTTCCCTCAAATACCTTCTGAGATTTTATTACTTCTTTAAAAATTTATGGGTATATTTACTGGAGTTATGAGAATATAACAACATAAATCCTGGAGAGCAAGAATTCAATCTAAACTTTAGAAACTTCTTGACCAATTTCCAGTGTTATTCAGAAACCACAGCTTACACGTTTCTACTTATTAAAATAATTTGTTATCTTTTTTCTTTTTGATGAAATGGAAATTATTTTTCTTCAATTTAATTTTTAAGCAACTCAACATGTAAAGCAAGAATTATAGCAATTTTGAAGATAGGGTAGGGAGCCTGGAGTTTCTTCTCACCTGCTCCCCTCCATCTTCACCCTTTCCCTACTTGGCAATCGCAGAAAGTTATTTGGAACACAGTTAATTTGTTGACAATTTAAATGCATCTTGAAACTTTGTACAGTTTTGGAATTCTGACCCACATGAGAAAGACTCTATTAATATTGGGCTATCCTATTTTTAAAAATGCATTGCCACACAGCTTTTATTACTTTCCTGCCGCATTCTTATTTGCATTCTGCTACTGACGTACTTTGAGATGTTTAAAAAATAACTTCTCCTTTCTTTGTTTTTATGCCTCTGTTTCCAGTTCACTCAAGAAAACACTATTAATCATACAATTATGATAAAAACCATTTAGTACTTTTTCCTAAATCACATATAAGTACATAATACAAACATAAATGGAAGCAATGTTTTTGAAGATTCAGTCACATCAGAAACAGGCGAAGAATTACAGAGAAAAATTGTTTGTTTCCATACCCATGCATATGAGTGAGAAGGAGCAGCCTCTAAAATTAATCTTTAGCCTTGCCAGTGGTTTCATAACACTCTTGGACGTTTGAATACCAAACCACCTCACATATTCGAAACTGAAATCTTGCTTCAACTGTCAGTTTGAGGTTAATACATTGATCTCAGACTCATAACTACCTTATCCTGCTCTGATACTCAGTCCTCATGTGTGCAGTAGGCTCTGACCTTGAAGCTTGTGTGACCTGGTACTTGAGAGTGCTTTTAAGCACTATCAAGCAGGTCATGATGAAAGAAGAATGTGTATTTTTGGAAAATTAGTAACTGGTAAACTAGAATAGAGTAGATAATGTGAATCAGAAAATCTACTTCATAGACCAATATAATAATTTGGAATGTCTGGATGAAGATCATACTAGAACTGGAAATGCTGGGTAACATTTCAAAGTAAAATTAATACATGGTAAATGCTAATTGTGATGAGGAAGAGAGTAGGAATTGATTTCTGATACTTGAGTTTAGTAGATTAAGGAGATACCTGTAAGAAAGAAGTTAGAGGTAGAAACCAATTTTATTCAATTTGATTTTATATGGATTATGAGCTCTGTTTATGTGTAAATAAATAAATTGAAGCAGAGATGATCTCTTGGTTATTGTAGATGGCAGACATTTTTTTTACCTGAAACTTTAAAGATGGGAATTGAAGGCAGTCTGAGAAAACGACTTGATGAAAAGTGAAAGTTAGCCAAGGCATGATTGCTGAAGAACACTAGAATCCAATAGATAGGAGAAAAGCCGGTAAGAGAGAGATGGCTGTTAGGAGCTGAGGAGAGGTTTGGTAGCAGAGCAGGGAGCCTGGGAGATGAAGTGTAGGCGCCGAATAAAAGAAGGAGATCTTAGGAATACACAGTCCCTGAAGCAGAGAGAGGAGGCTTTCAGGGAGATCCTGCTCAAAACAAGTTAGACTAAGAAAAAGGTCTCTATTTGGCGGAAATAATTTCCATCAATTTGCATAAAGCTGCTTCAGTCAGGTAGTTTGCCTGTCTTCTGCTACAAATTTCACTTTTTATCTCCATGTTTTCATTTCCTTAATTTAAATCCCTTTCCCTTTCCTTTGCACTTTATCATGGGCCTCTCCATTAAAAATACCTACAAAAATCTATTATCTTTCATGATTGATACCTTTCTGTTAAAGTTGTAAAGGACCTATTCTGTAATAGTTACCCATCTGGTAACTATTTTAATTTGCAATTGTTTATATATTTTATATATGCATATATCCTCATTGAAACATCACACATATTATAACACATCTTTTTTTACATGCCCTAGTAAAGTGTTTTGATAGGTTGAAAAGTATCAACTTAAAATTGACATCGCTATACATATAAGATAATTTCTCTAAGCTCCCTCTTTCTTTCTCCTTTGGAACTTAAGACCTGACTGTATAGCATAAAATATATCATGACTTATAATGTGAAATGCATTGTTTTATTATAATATGGAGATCTCACTGTATTATGAGTACATTCAAGGTGAGAATGTCACAGAGGGCAACACTGAAGGTACACGTGCAAACAATGGTTTCACTGTACCCAGTTAATGTTCATGTGTGAGACAGAAACAGCCTTTAGTGAGTTTTACAGTATGAGTAACATTAACCCAAATATAACTGATCAAGTAAGTTGGAAAGTGTGTGCAGGGAAAGAAGAGACAGAGTGTGTGAAAAAAGGAAGACTAATTTTCTTTGGAGTTGTTTCAGAATGCTCTGACCATTCAGGTTTTGCTTTGCCTCATTGATTGGTACAGATGGTTGTCTACATAATCAGAGCAATATCCAGACCAGACAGTTATTTATACAGCTCTCAAGTCTACTGTAAGCTTCATCAGTTGACTCCACTACTTCTTTTACTGTTGTGATGCTTAAAATGTTATTAATGGGATAAAATTCCATCTTGGGCTCTTCCATATTTCTATCTTGAGACTGGGGCATGTTCTAACATCTGATAAGAGATGGAAAAGTGAACTGGAAAAGGAGAAAGCATATCAGCATATCATCCATTTTTTTCTCCAGACATTCCTAGTAGAAATTCTGGAATGAGAAATTTAACCAAAATTTTTAAAATAACAACAAACATAAAGGAACTCTGTATAATGAGAGGTCTTAGAATAAAGTTTGAACGTTTAAACCATTTGAACAGGTCTTAGGATAAAGTTCGTGATAGAGTTGCTGCAATGTTACCAATTATTGACTACAATGAAATAAAGGAATAACTTAGAAAAATAAGCCTGCCAATACTAAAAAAAAATGTGGGTTTTTTCTTTTTTTTTTTTTTTCGAGACAGGGTCTTGCTCTCTCACCCTGTGAGAGATTGTGCAGTGGCACAATCTCAGCTCACTGCAGCTATGCTCTCCTGGGCTCAAGGGATCCTCCTGCCTCAGCCTCCCAAATAGCTGAGACTACAAGTGTACGCAACCATGCCTGGCTAGTTTTCTTTCTTTATTTTATTATTATTTTTTTTTTTGTAGAGATGAGGTCTCACTATGCTGCCCAGGCTGCCTCAGCCTCTCAAATAAAAATTTGTCTTAAGTCAGTATATATTTTGAAAAATTTCCAGCGTGAGTATGTTATTACTTTACTTTCATATAACTGTGTTTGGTTATCAAGATTGACTAGCTATAAGATTTAGAAGCATTTCTGCTGCATTCACCAACTATTATTAGAAATCTTCCTAAAAGTATTAATTATGTATTCTTGAGATAATCATACTACCTCACCGTAGAGCTTGCTTGGGTTTTCAGCAAGATTCGTAATTTCAAACGACAAAGAGGGCTAAGACTCGTTTACCTCTCCTATTTTATCTCTTCCTACTCTTTCCCTCTGTCACTGTGTTCGGTAAATGCTGTCCTTTTTTTTCTCAATCATTCCAAGCTCATTCCAATCTCAAGGCACTTCTCCATACTGTTCTTACCATAGGCATTGTTCCCTCAACTCCACTTTTACATGGCTGTCTACTTATGTCATTAGGTAAAACCTCAAATCTCCCCCTCTTCCCTGTACCAAATATTGCCCATGAACACATGCATGCAAAAAGATATACATGCATATCTTTGTTTTCATAGTACTCTTATCCTCAGATGAAAGTATCTTTTCTATTTTTTTCATTAATCATATATCTCCATCTATTAGGGGAAAAATTGTGCACAGCAGTTACTTTGCCTGTCCTCCAGTGTATACATCAGATTCTACTTAGAGTGGGAATTCAGTAAACATTTGTTAATTGAATATCATCTTTTACCAAGTAAAATAACAGAACTCTATGCCTAGATCCAAATAAATGTTTTACCTTTTTATCTTGCTTCATGTTTCCTAATGTTTTTCTCATTTTGGCTGACACATATTGGTCATTTCTCTGTTGATATGCATATCAACTCTATGCATTAAATTCATTTGGAAGGAGAACACTCTTCATGACTTTAGAGATGTCAATTTTATTACAAACTGTTCTTTGTTAGCCAGTATTAAAATGAACAGGACTTATACAGGTATATGTTGTTACTATAGAGACCAGCATAGATTATTATAGATACATTGATAAGATGGTAGCAAATGTATTTTAAAATGAGGTATATACACTCTTTTTAACATCTGTGTATTGTGTGATCTATAAATTTATTATAAAATTCAGCTTAGTTCATTGTGGTTATTTGATAAATATATTTAAATCAATTTCTAGATTTTTATGACTGAAGATAAATGTTGATGCACATATGTGTAGCATGTTTTAGGAGGGCAGAATATTTATTTGCGAATCATTGCATATTTAACTGTCAATGATTTGTATTTAGAAAGCATTTATATTTAAATATGTTTCATATTAGACAACTACCAAATGCCTAAGCCCAACTGCATATTTTAAATTTCCCAAGGATGGTTGAAAGTGTGAGATGGTAATTATCTTTTTCTGATGTGTTGGTGCTATTAAAATCATATCATGATAACTTATCATTTACATATAAATCTTGTTAAAATTTCAAAGCCCTGTGCTGAAAATATAAAAATAAGTATATTTAATATAATTGACATAAGATTGCTATTTTCCACAATTTTTCTGAAGGTAATAAGAGAAATCCACTTTTGCTTGCCTCTTCAAACAGCATTTTGAATTCTATCAACATCACACTCCTTTTATCCCCGGTAGCTGAAGTCCCAAAAGACTATCTCACCACAAAAATAACATCTGAAATATCAACTCTATGCATATAAATTCATTTGGAAGGAGAACACTCTTCATGACTTTAGAGATGTCAATTTTATTACAAACTGTTCCTTCTCTACACAGCTATGTGAGCAGGGGAGTATATATGTGTAAATTAGTGTGTATTTCTTTCGTTTGCCATTACAACTCAAGGCGTAAGAGAAATATATAAATCCAAGTATACTGTACAATCAGAAACTGTCACAGAAATTATATACCTAGTTATGCGTGAATTCTTTACATCTTAACTTCTGCCTTTACCGCAGATAACTCATATTAGCAAATGATACATAAATACTCATCATCCTAAAGGTTGACTCTTCTTTCTTTTTATTCTCTTTTTCTCTCTTGAAATCCTATGATCCAATCAGAAAAAAAAGTCAAAAAATTCCTGCCTTTCTCTGTCCTCACTCACATACATTGCACACGCAATATATTAAACACCAGGATTTCTAATTTTTTCTCATATTTTTTTAAAATTAAAGTTATCATAATAATTCAAACTGAAAAGCATGGTGGTATTTGATGCTATGTTTCTCCTCTTCTCATAAATCAATTTAGTTACAAGGGTAAATTAAATCTATCCACGGCATATATGCATCCACTTCTTGTCAGTCTCATTTGGTCCCCTGGATGAAGACAATTTACCTACATTCCTTTTTTTCAGCTCTCCCCTCACCCCTAACCAACCTATCCTATAAAACTCACCAGGATAAAATAGAGCACAGCTGTAATTATGATGCTTGTCATTCTATAAACGCTCCATGATTTGTAATTACAGAAAAGAGAATGCCACATTCCTCTCTTTTTAATCACAGTTTTAAACCAACCAATCATTCATCAATCATTCTTGTTGCAAAAATTCAAACAATTGAAAAATATATAGAAAAGGGGATGAAAATCTTTCTTCACTGCCATCCACTTTTTTTTTTGTTTTTTTGAGAGGGAGTTTCACTCTTGTTGCCCAGGCTGTAGTGCAATGGCACCATCTCGGCTGACGGCAACCTCTGCCTCCCAGCTTCAAATGATTCTCCTATCTCAGCCTGCCCAGTAGCTGCGATTACAGGCATGCGCCACTACGCCCAGCTAATCTTTTTGTGTTTTTAGTAGAGGCAGGATTTCTCCATATTGGTCAGGCTATTCTCAAACTCCTGACCTCAGGTGATCCACCTGCCTTGGCCTCCCAAAATGCTGGGATTACAGGCATGAGCCACTGCACCTGGCCCATCCACTTCTTAAAATACCATGATCTTCTCAGTTAACATCTAAAAATTAAGTACAATTGGGATGGCATGATTCTATACTTAGTTTTAAAAATAAATATGTTTTTGCGTATGTGTAAAATAATTTGTGAGCATGTTAAAAACAGACACCAGTGTGATGAATTCACTGTTTCTTTTGTAATAATTACAATTTATGTAGCCATTTTTTTCATTAGAAGAGTAAACAGCATTTTGAATACAGAAACCTTCATTAACTTGTTTAATTAAATTTTTAATACTTTGCCAATATAAGACTAAAATTTTAATAAACATGTTTTACTTTAGTTTGTGGACTCCTAGATAATTAAAAATAATTAAAACTTTGTTTTTACTAAGGTTCTTATTTACTGATACAATCAGAATCATAGACTCATAGACTTAGTAGGTGTTCAATAAATATTTGAAACATGAATGGTACTTATACCACCATTTTAATTGATTTAGAGGATGTGTGAACATAGAATAATATTTAAAAACATATTCTGATTTTTTTTTAACCGTATTGGACAATTGATCTTCATTTAAATATATGCTAAACTAGAAAAAAAGGCTTTTGGAAATAAAACTATGTTTTGTCCTCCGTTTTTTCTTCTTTGGTTATTCTTCCTTTCCTATACCCTGATGTCTGTTACTAAAATTAGAGGGTATGTATGTATTTTTTACGCACCCTCCCCTCAGGTAATTTATATGCACAATTAAACTTAAAAACTACCGCTGTTCTATGGTATATAGGTAACATTACTTAATATTTGTAGTTTTAAATGTGATTTTTATCATTCTACCAAAAGGACACGTTCACTTGTATGTTCATTGCAGCATTATACACAATAGCAAAGTCATGAAATCTACCTATGTCCCCATCAATGGTGGATTGGATAAAGAAAAAGTGGCACGTACATACCAGGGAATACTACACAACCATAAACAGAAAGAAAGAATGTCCTTTGCAGCAACATCAATGCAGTGGAGGCCATTATCCTAAGTGAATTAATGTAGGGACAGAAAACCAACTACTGCATATTCTCACCCTGTAAGTGAGAACTAAACATTGGTTATACATGGACATAACAATGAGAACAAAAGGCACCGGGGACTCCTAGAAGGGGAGGGAGGATGTGGGGCAAGGGCTAAAATACTACCTATTGAATACTATGCTCAGCACCAGGGTGAAGGGATCACTTGTGTCCCAAACCTCAGTGTCACACAATATACGCATGTAACAAACCTGCACATGTACCCTCTGAATCTAAATAAAAGTTGAAATTATTAAAAATAAGTAAATAAAAATAAAATGTGATTTTTGGATTTAATTGCAATCTATCCAGAATTTATAAAGAACTAATACAACTCAACAATGTTTCCCTACGGATAATAATGTTGGATATATTTTCATGTGCTTTCTTTTTCTTTTTCTTTAAAATAGAGTTTCGCTCTTTGTCACCCAGGCTGGAGTGCAATGGTGCAATCTTAGCTCACTGCAACTTCCGCCTCCCGGGGTTCAAGTGATTCTCCTGCCTCGGCCTCCTGAGTAGCTGGGATTACATGTGCTTATTGATCATTAATATAGCCTGTTTAGATCTTGTCTTATTCAGATTATTTGCCCATTATAAACTTGTTTTTTGTCTTCTTACCATTGAGTTGTAAGAATTCTTATATACATTCTGCATACAAGTCCCTCATCAGATATATGCTTTACAGACATTTTCTCCCATTCTGTGGTATGAGGGAGAAAAATACCTTTTTCTCAACCCATCTTTGGTTCATGACTGATGCCCTTATAACAAAAGACAGATTAACAAGAGGAAAGCATACAAATTTATTCCATATCAGTTTTATATGACATGGGGACTTCAAAGGGAAATGAAGACACAAATACAACATTAAACATGAATTTTAAAAAATTGGCTGGGCGTGGTGACTCACGCCTTTAATCCCAGAACTTTGGGAGGCCAAGGTGGGTGGATGATGAGGTCAAGAGTTCAAGACCAGCCTGGCCAGGATGGTGAAACCTCATCTCTACTAAAAATACAAAAAATTAGCCAGGCATGGTGGTGGGCACCTGTAATCCCAGCCACTCGGTAGGCTGAGGCAGAGAATTGCTTGAACCTGGGAGGCGGAGGTTGCAGTGAGCTGAGATTGTGCCACTGCACTCCAGCCTGGGCAACAGGGTGAGACTCCGTCTCAAAAAAAAATCATTGTAGGTTTGATGAAGAATTGAATAGTCATGTAAAAAAATGATAGGGCCAAAAGATTATGATCTAATGGTAATAAACTGGACAAAACTTAGCAAGACCCATTTATTCGTATACTTTTCTATGTCTTTGTCTTCAGATATAAGGATAATCCCTTCCTCCAGGTATGTGGAGGGTACCTGTAAACTGAGGGTCTTAGACTTGATTCAAGGGAAGGTCAGAAAATCCTTCCTAGGCTTTATTGACCTGGTTTATAGGAGGAAGGTTGGAGAGACCTTCCCACTTCTACTATTTTATCAGATTCCTTCGGGTTAAAATACTTTGGGTAGTATAATATTCTGAACACTAACAATGGGTTACCTTTTTACTAAGTGCTGTCCTTTGAAGTACATGTTCATTTATTTTTTCTTTCAATGTCCAGTTAATTTCCTTGTTTTAGTTATATTTCCAATGCTGTATGTGAGAAATCATTGCACAATGACAATGATTTTTTTGGTTAAAGAATTTGACAATTTTAGCTCTCACATTTATATGTTTAATCTATTGTGGTTTAATTTTTGCATATTATGTTAAGTAGTGGCCTAACCTCATTATTTTGAATATGGTTGTCCAGATATCTCAGCACTATTTTGTTGACAAAACTATACTTTCTTGGCCCCCTTTATTAAAAATGAATTAGCTATGAATGTCAAGGCTTATTTCTGGACTTTTAATTCTACTTTATCAATTTGTACTTCTGTCCTTAGGTCAGTACAGTCACACTGATGACTATAGCTTTGTAGTAACTTTTGAAATACAGAATTGTGAATTCTCCAATTTTGTTTTTCATTGTCAAGAGTTTCTTCACTGTTCATGTGTATTTTCATGAGTTTGGGGATTAGATTATCAAATTTCTGAAAAAAAAGGCAGCAGAAATTTTGATAAGAATTTAATTGAATCTTTAAATAAATTTGGGCATAACTGTCACCTTGATAATATTAAATTTTCTAATATATGAAGGTGGTACCTTTCCAGCTATTTAGGTCTTTTAAATTTATTTTAGTTTATAGTCATGAATTTCTTTGGTTAAATTTATTCTTATTTTTTTCTTTTTGATATTATTGTATACAGAATCATTTATTCAATTTTATTTCCAGATAGGTCATTGTCAAGGAAGTTGATTTTTGTATATTTATGTTATAGCTTTCAACCTTGCTGAACTCTTTTATTAATTCTAATAGTTTTTTAAAAAAATATATATTTGGTAGTAATTTTCTGTAGACAAAATTGTGTCATCTGTAAATATAGATAGTTTTGCTTCCTCCTTTCTAGTCTGGATGAATTTCTTTTCAGTTGCTGTATTAACTATCCTGGCTAGAACCTCCAGTGCAATGTTCAATAGTCCTAATTATAAGGTGAAAGCATTTAGTCTGTCACCATTAAGTAGGATGTTAGCTTTAGGTTTTTTTGTAGATACCCTTTACTTAGAGAAAAATCCTTAATATTATAAATTTTGTTCAGTGTTTTTAACATGAAAGAGGTTGGGATTTTGTTAAATGTTTTTTCTGCATCTGTGAGATTGTGGTTTTTGTTCTTATTCTATTAATGTGGTGTATTACATTGATTGATTTTCATATGTAGAACAAACCTTGTACTACTGAGATAAATCCCACTTGTTTCAATGTATGATTATTTTATATGTTGTTGGATTTAATTTGCTAGTTTTCAGTTGAGAGTATTTGTGTTTTACAATAGTAAGAAAAGTTTGTAGTTTTTTTGTGTGTGATATCTTTTTCTGGTTTTGGTATCCAGGTCATACTTGCCTTGTAGAATAAGTTGAGAATTGTTTTATTCTCTTCAAAATTTTTTTTAAGTGTTAGTGAAACAACAGTGTTAATTCTTCTTTAAATGTTTCATAGAATTTTAACAGTGAAGGCCTTGGGTTTTTCTTTGTGGTAAATTTCTTCATCACTTGGGAAATTTCTTCATTACTATTTCAGTGTCTTTTTTTCTTTTTTCTTTTTTTTTTTTTTTTTTTTGAGACGGAGTCTTGCTCTGTTGCCCAGGCTATAGTGCAGTGACACCATGTCAACTCAACCACTGCAACCTCTGCCTCCCAGGTTCAAGCAATTCTCCTTGCCTCAGTCTCCTGAATAACTGCGATTACAGGCATCCACTGCCATGCCCAGCTAATTTTTGTATTTTTAGTGGAGACGGGGTTTCACCATGTTGGCCAGGCTATCCTTGAACTCTGACCTCTGGTGGTCTGCCCGCCTCAGCCTCCCAAAGTGCTGGGATTACAGGCGTGAGCCACCTCACACAGCCTCAATCTCTTTCTTGTTATAAGTTCTTTCAGATATTTTTTTCTTCAGTTTATATAGGTTATTTAATTTGTTAGCATAGAGCTGTTGATATAAGGGATACTCTTGTAATCTTTTTTAGTTTTTAAAGTTTGATAGTAATATTTCCTCTTTCTAATTTTAGTGAGTTGAGCCTTCTCTCTTTTTCTGGTCAGTGTAACTATTGGTTTGTCAATGTTTCTCAGTGCTCAGGCAGGCAGCTTAAAACCCTGCCTTATTCTTCACATTCGACTTGTGCAGAGCCTCAAGGACAGCTAAAGGTGAGTGTTTTCTGGATTTATGAAGTGTCCTACTCAGGCTTGCATAGCCCTCTGCATGCACAAGGCCTTCTACGTTCACAGGAATATGTTAGAGCTTTTAAAATGTCCCTGGATTTTAAAATGTCTCCAGCTTTTTCTTTTTAAGTATTGCTTTTTGGTTTGCTTGTTTTGTTTTGTTTGACAGAGTCTAGCTCCGTCGCCCAGGCTGGTGTGCAGTGGCATGATGTTGGCTCACTGCAACCTCTGCCTCCCAGATTCAAGTGATTTTCATGCCTCAGCCTCCAGAATAGCTGGGATTATAGGAGCCTGTCACCACACCACACCTGGCTGTTCCTCTGATTTTTGTATTTTTAGTAGAGATGGGGTTATAACATGTTGGCCAGGCTGGTTTTGAACTCCTGGCCTCAAGCAATCCACTTCCCAAAGTGCTAGGATTACAGGCTTGAGCCACCACTCCTGGCCTTAAGTAGTTTTTATTATGTTTTTTTTTTTTTTTTTTTTTGCCCCAGTTGTTTAAGTCCACCTCAAGCAACTGAATTTTTAAGCAATTAATTGCCAGTGGAATCCCCCTCTGGGAAAAGGCGAGATGATCTCACAGTGGATGATCTCTGAGTTAGGTCACTGCAGGTGAATTTTTCCAGGGTATTTTGAGACAGTTAAAATAATGAGAATTCTTGAGAACAGGTCGGGGAGGTTGGGGGTACAGGGGGTGGGGAGGGTGGCGGAACTCCAACCCTTTTCTGTCCCTTCCAGTAGCTTCTAGGATATGGATTTTCAAGCCTACCACAGAAGCGAGGAAAATGGAAATAGGGCAAGTTAAAAATGCCAGAAAGCTTACTGTTCTTGCCATTGAAGCTGCTTTTCTTAAGTAATAGACCCTGGATTTTTATAACCCTTTGGTTAGTTTCCAGAGTGCCGAAAAAGTTAATTTTGACCATTTTTCTATTGTTCTCACTGCATTTATAGAAGAAAAGTTACCCAACCATTCCTGTTGTATCTGATGTACTATAATGTAATGTCTTCTTAAAATAAATGTTAATAATTTTCACTATAATTAAGCGACCCCTAAAACAAAATATAATTTTTGAGTTTATTGAGGATATTGGAATTAATTTTGAGGACATGAAGTTGAATTGCTAGAATTACCCTAGTTGAGTTTAGATGGAAAAAAAAAAAGGAATATTAAACAAATAATCTCTTATCATATTAATCATATTATCAATTGCCACACTGGCTTCTGACATGTGCAAAAAGTTTAAAAAATAAGTCATTAAGTAAATTGAATGGTTTTTTTTTTTTTTTGGACCGTATCTTCAACAGAATATGTACAATGGTAAAAGTGAGAAAGTATATTTGCATTTTACAATGTATAATTATTGACAATTACACAAATATAACATAATCTTTTTCAGTGATGGCGTACGAGAACTTTCATGTATAACAGCATCGTTAAACAAAAAGCACCAATTATAAAATTAAATATAATTGTGTTTCTAGCAAGACATTTAATATAAAAACTGTATTTTAAGTGAGAACTTTAAAATAGCCTCTGGGATGAATTTGAAGTGTATCATTGTTTATTTCCATACTTGTAAATAAAAGAAACATACTGTATAATTTCAGTTATGTTCCATTGTAGTAGTATATAATAATGTTAAATAATCTATTTTCATACTGGGTTGATATAGATAAAACTATCATTTTAGAACTATAAAAAGTTTTAGAACTAAAACAAATATTTCCTTCTGCAGAAGAGAAAGGGGGAAGGGGGAAGGGAAAGGAGAAGTGAAAGTGAAGGGGAGGGGAGGGGAGGACAGGGAGGGGGAGAAATAAAACACATAAAACAGGAAAATCAACTCAAGAAAGATGCGAAGGGAATTTTCAACTCAATATTCAAGTAAAGTCCTACAGTGACTATGTGACAGGCCTAGGGTACAACCAGTCCCAATCTCTGACTATATTGAGGGATTCTATTCTCTTCAAGTTGGGAATTGAATTCAGTAGGAATATATAAAAGGTAAACAAATGCAAAAATGATAAATTACCCTTTTCAAAAAAGAAAAGGTTCTCAAGGAATGAAATTATAATCATATTGTTCGTGGACCAAACTGAGGGTCGGGCTGCTATTTCTCATGGTCTAATAATGAGATGCAGATGAACTGGGGAGGAAGAGAGTTTTTATTTCTGTAGCTGGTTACAGAGAGAAGTCCTGGAAATTATTGCTAGACCAACTCAAAATTACAAAGTTTTCCAGAGCTTATATACCTTCTAAGCTATATGTCTATGTGCAAGTGTGCATTCATCTAAAGACATAACTAAGTTCTGAGTCCTGAAGATCTTCCTCTGGAGCCTCAGTAAATTTACTTAATCTAAATGGGTCCAGTGCTGGGGTGATTACCCTTATCTTGTCTCCTGCTAAATCACAGAGGTTTGAGAAGTTTCTTCAGACCCCCAGTAAACTTGTTTGTGGAGGCCTGGGGAGTTTCTTCAGATCCATAGTAAAACTTGTTCAATCATTAATGGGTCCTGTTAAGAATTCCTTCCTTATTTTGTCATGCTTTAAGGCCTAGGAAAGGCCTAGGCAAGACTCTTGATGGCCTTTTGTTACATCCCAGCCTTTGTGTAAGTGCACTGGCTTTTAATATTTAACCTAACCACAGGCCAGGCACAGTGGCTCATGCCTGTAATCCCAGCACTTTGGGAGGCTGAGGCAGGCGGATCACTTAAGGTCAGGAGTTTGAGACCAGCCTGAGCAACGTGGTGAAATCCTATCTCTACTAATAATACAAAAATTAGCTGGGCATGGTGGCACGCACATGTAGTCCCAGCTAATTGGAAGGCTGAGGCATGAGCATTGCTTAAACTGGGGAGGCAAAAGTTGCAGTGAGCCAAGGTCACACCATTGCACTCCAGCCTGGGCAACAGAGAAAGACTGTCTCAGAAAAAAAAAAAAAAAAATTAAATTAACCACTTCGTCAGCACTGAAACAGCTATCAGTGAGACCTGGACTGCCACAATATGTATATAGTCATAAAAATATAAACATTGACTTCTCATTTAATTAAAAATATACTATTACTATGTTGGGTTCATGGAGAAATGGCAAGTGTGTGGGATATACACACTCACACCTGAGAAGTGTAATAAAGCCATATGCTCAGCCTCTATCTTAGGAAACCAATGGATGCATTGTAACGTTTTGGAATCCTGGAAGAGCATTTAAGATCTGGAGTTGAAAGCATCTTCTTCCAGGAAGCAAGATGAGAAGGACAAGGGTAGGATGAAGTGGGGAACTATTTTTGACTATAAACCTAGATATACTATCTGACCTTTTAAGCTATGTAGTTATTATTTTGATAAAAATTAAAATAGTAAATTAAAAAACCGAGAAAGCTAAAAATCACAATATTCTTTCAATTAATATTAGAATTAACAAAGAATGTTATATTGGATAATTCTTAGGCCATGGGTTTTAAGCCCTCAGTCTTGCATCACCAAATACAGTGATAGTAAGGAAGGCTTAACCATTTTATTACCATATTTTTTATTTATGAAAGCAAAGCAAGTTCACAATTAATTAGTTGAACAATTTTTAACCATATGGTATTAAAACTTTAAAGACCCGTTCAAAAATCCAGAAGATGAGGACAGAAACTAAGGTAATAAGAAAAAATGTTAAAAAAAAATTAAAAAATTACACATTGAGAAACAGATTTTAGAATACTGATGGAATTGCTGAATTTTCAGGGGCCAACAGAATGGGTTCTAAGTACAAATGTGATAAATATAATGACCCCACCTTTTTTTTGGATAATCTAATGTAAGGCTTGTATATACGGACTTTGAAAAACTACTAACATAGCTGCCATTATGTTTCTGTGGGTGGTTACCAGTCAGTGAACAAACTTACAATACTTAAGATGTAAAGTTTACTGCTCAATTTGCAGTCTCTTTAATGTAAATTCCACCCAAACCCTCAGCAGGCATGTATATATAGCTTTATAAGTTATAGAAAATTATTGGACTTATCTGAGAGAATTTCATTCTGGACAATCAGATATAAATTACTCACATGGTTTCAGAAAATCATTTGTGAATTAAACTAGTTCTGTGAAATTACTGTTGTCTGTTAGTAGCACTTGGAATATTTTGTACTGGAATAGAATATTTGATTTTCCTTTAACTCTATATTGAAAATCTCTGAATCTAGTTTTGATACACATTTCGCAAGATAATTTTAAAAGAATTTTAAAATGATCTAAGTTGTCTGTTCTGGCCATGTGTTCCTTTTCTGTTTGTTGGCTTGTTTTTAATTGACACCCACTGGGAAAAAAAGTCACTTCAACAGATACCTATTAGAGAAACTCGTTATGTAATCAAGCAATGCCCTAGGAATAAGATCTGCTAAATACCTGGTACCAAGAGGCAATCTTTTTTTTGATTTTTTCTCTCTCTTTTTTTTTTGATGGAGTCTCTCTCTGTTGCCCAGGCTGGAGTGCAGTGGTGCCATCTCGGCTCACTGCAACCTCCACCTCCCGGGTTCAAGTAATTCTTCTGCCTCGGCCTCTAGCTGGGATTACAGGCGCCCACCACCATGCCCAGCTAATTTTTGTATTTTCAGTAGAGATGGGGTTGCACCATGTTGGCCAGGCTGGTCTCAAACTCCTGACCTCAGGTGATCCACCCGCCTTGGCCTCCCAAAGTACTGGGATTACAGACAAGAGAGAATCTTAGAAAATTCATTTCATCATACTGTCTCCACACAAGATGTATTTAAAATTCTTATGATAAAATTTTTATCAAAATTAGAGTAGTTTATTAGGGAGAGAGTGGAAGACTATTTCCTTTTTGAGTCCCTAATACTTTCTTTTGCAATGTTTGGTACATTTATGTAATGCATGTCTCAAAAAAAAAAAAAAAAAAAAAACCAAAACATGGTAAATAAAACAAGCAAGTTGTAAAATGATGCATGAGTATAAAAATATAACAATAATAAATACATTAATAAATTTGTATTTGTGTGTAAGATGTTAAATAACTAGAAGGATGTACAGCAAATTCATGATTTGAGATTAGGGGAAAAAGTTACTTTCAATGAAATTGTGAGTAAGAGTAAAATGGAACTACAAGTTTCCTCTAATGTTTTATCCCCTATATTATGTATAAAAAGTATAGATGGCCTAATGACGATAATTACTAATCCTGGCTTGTGGGAACATGGTTACTATGTTATTGTCTGTACTACCTTATATTTTAAAATATTAAAAAAAAAATTAGAGCCCATTTTAAATGTTTATTCTTCACCTTGAAGAAATCAGATTAATTTTTTTTACTATCTAAAATTTAATCCTTAAATTATTTGGAAATGCTCTGTGTACAGGAGATATATGTTAAAACAAGAAATTACAATGGTGACTGTTCTGATATAAAGAACATTTTAAGCAAGTAGTAATGCTACCTAAGGGATCACCAGGAAAATTGTATGTTACATTTAGTTTTCTTTTGAATCACACTTTAATTAGAGAAAGAAAAATAGTTTAGAGCATATTTTCTGTCGTTGAAGCACTGGAAAGAAAATTGCTATGTGTAGCACACATTTCAATGATGTGGCTTTCCATAATTTTGGGCATCTATTGATTCTTTGAATAGATAAAATAAGTACTCTAAGAAACTATGAGTACCTGTGTCAAAGAGCTGTTGCTCAGGGCAGAGAACAGTGCCAGATCTCCACTTGTTACAACTATCAACTCTGCCAGTGATTAAGAGAATGAGGGAAGAAATATAGCCAAAAATATAATTATTACATTTTACTGAGAATTTTGAATTGTGTTAAAGACATCATGATATCTGAAACTAGGCTCAAAAAATAATTGCAGGATTGTGGTAATGCAAATTAATACCCAGGCTGGGAAAACATTATTTAGAAAGAAAGAACAGAAAATTCTTACCCCTAAATTATGTTTTCAGATTATATACTTCATATGAATAGTTCAGACTCAAGGTCTTTCTCTTCCAGTAAAGTAATTAGCTAGTTCACCCTGTCATTATAGACAACAAAAATGCCAGAAGAATTTCTTGTTAAAAATGCCAATAACATATTTACATATCTCAAGATTTTGGACATTTTTGGAGACATTTGCCAATTCATATGAGGTGACTGAGAATTTGAGCTGTGCTTTTGGAAAATTTACAGGGCTGAATGGACTGAACTGAGAAATCAAGGTCCGTTTATACCAGAGCTGCAAAACGATGTACCGTAAAAGTAAGAGTATTCTCAAAATTACCTAATTTTTGAAAGGACTGATTCTCAGCTTTATGCCATTTCACTAATCTGGAAAATCTAAACTCTTGACAAAGATTATAATTCTGAATTTCTAGTTCTTCCATAACAAGAAGACAAAAAAAAAAAAAGAAAGAAAAAAAAAGACAACCACAACAAAACTCTCAAGACTCAACTTTGAATAAAGGTAACATCATTCTTAACCTCAAAATATTTCTACAAAAAATTTTTAAATGCGGTGTCAAACACACCATCACAAATAAAAAGGAACAGGAAGATTTAAAAAAAGAAAAAAACACGGGATAAAAAGAAAAGGCTTTTTATTTATTTATTTATTTATTTATTTATTTATTTATTTATAAAAGAAAAGAACAAGAGTGTATAACTTTCAGGCCGGTCGCTGTGGCTCACTCCTGTAATCTCAGCATTTTGAGAAGTGGAGGTGGGTGGATCACCTGAGGCTGGGAGTTTGAGAGCAGCCTGACCAACATGGTGAAACCCTGTTTCTACTAAAAATACAAAAATTAGCCGAAAATGGTGGCTCACACTTGTAATCCCAGCTACTTGGGAGGCTGAGGTAGGAAAATTGCTTGAACTCAGGAGGCAGAGGTTTCAGTGAGCTGAGATTGCGCCACTGCACTACAGTCTGGGCGACAGAACGAGACTCTGTGTCAAAAAAAAAAAAAAAAGAAAGTATATGATTTCCAACATATCAGAGGGAAAAATTGAATGACACATTTTTTCGGAAGGCTACAGGTGAAAGACAAAAGCAACTCATCAGGAAGGACAAATAAGCATACAAAATGTTAGCTTTAAACATAAAATATGTCAATCATTACATTAAATTTAGATGAAATAGATGTTCCAGTGTAGAACAAAGATGGCCAAACTGAAGAAATAGATAAATCATTTCTTAAAAAAGTCTTAATCTTGTTGAAATGTTTTAATAGATTTAAAATATAATAAGTTATTGGTAAGTAAACAAAATCAAAGACAGCAGATAAAAACAACCATTATCAGGAACACAAAAGTAAACATTACTATAAATCCTCTAGAATGACCTTAAAAATATAATAGAAAGTTATAAACAGACCTTATGCTAAAAAATGGCTCACTCTTATAATCCTAGCACTGTGGGAGGCCGAGTTGGGTGGATCACCTGAGGTCAAGAGTTCCAGACCAGCCTGACCATCTCAAAATAATAATAATAATAATACAAAAATTAGCCACGGTGGTGGCTCATACCTGTAATCCCAGCTACTTGGGAGGGTGAGGCACAAGATTCCCTTGAACCTGGAGGCAGAGATTGCAGTGGGCTGATATCCCACCACTGTACCCCAATCTGGGCAACAGAGTGAGACTCTGTCTCAAAAATAAATAAATAAATAAATAGAATTTGAATGAAATTCAATTTATTTGCTAATTTATAGGAATCCCTACCTTACCAAAACTGTTACAAAAATAAGTAGATGACTTGAATGCTACTATACTTACTAAAGAAATTGAATCAGAAATTAAAATGTTCACAATGAAAATCTCAAGGCCAATTGCTATCAATACCAGTTTCTGACATATGTGCAAAATGATAAAACAAAAACAGTGTCTCACAAACTCTTCCAAAGAACGAAAACAGAAAATAACATTTTTTCTCTCATTTTATCAAGGTAGCAACACTTTGACACTAAAACACAGGAAGGCGAGGACAAGGAAAAACCAGTTAGGTGGTCTTAGTTATAGCCATACATGCTAAACTATTAAGCAAAATAAAGAAAGCCTTATCTATAAAAAATGAAACACACTCATTTGGGGCATTCATGCTCATGTGGGACATTTCTGGTTCATTTAACATTTGAAAAATCAATAAATATAATTTGCCACATCACAGAATAAAGAATAAAACTCACATTATCTCAACAGATTAAAAAAAAAAAAACCTGATTAAATTCAGACTCTATTCACAATAAAAGGAGAAAAAGTGAACTAAGAAAAGAAGGGAACTTCCTTAGGCATTTAAAAATTTAAAAGTTACTTACAAAAACTCTACAGAAGATGCATGCTTAGTATTCAGACTCTTCATATTGAAATATTTCCCTTCAGTGCTAGCCTCAAGAGACAGATTCCCACAGTCATCACAGCTACTCACTTTTTTCCTGTAAATTCTCGAAAGTGCAATCAGGCAAGAAAAAGACCTACTTTTTATATGAATTAGAGAATACATCAACTTTTTAACCAACTTTCTGACTAAAAGATTAGGTATTATATACATGGATTACTCCATGGTAATTAATTGATGAATTATAGCTGCATGTGACATGGAAACGAATCTTAAAAAGCTATTTTATAGGGTTCAAAACAAAGATAAATATTAATGTTTCAAAACATCATAGCCACCCAGCAGAACTGTAAAAGGGAAAGTGAGAAAATACAATCAAATGAATATTGGTTCAGGCCGGGCGCGGTGTCTCACGCCTGTAATCCCAGGACTTTGGGAGGCCGAGGCAGGCGGATCACGAGGTCAGGAGATCGAGACCATCCTGGCTAACACGGTGAAACCCCGTCTCCACTAAAAATACAAAAAATTAACCGGGCATGGTGGCGGGCGCCTATAGTCCTAGCTACTCAGGAGGCTGAGGCAGGAGAATGGCTTGAACCCGGGAGGCGGAGCTTGCAGTGAGCTGAGACTGCGCCACTGCACTCCAGCCTGGGTGACAGAGCAAAACTCTGTCTCAAAAAAAGGAAAAAAAAGAATATTGGTTTAGTTTAGGACAGAAGGTGTCATCATTGGAAAGAGGTCGTGTAGGTAAGGCAAGGCGCTTCTGGACTGCAGGTATTTTCATTGTATTAATTTCATGAATATTCTATAATAATGTGTTAAGCTAATCATTTCTTTTCTTTTTTTTTTTTTTTTTCTTTTTGAGACGGAGTCTCGCTGTGTCGCCCAGGCTGGAGTGCAGTGGCGGGATCTCGGCTCACTGACTGCAAGCTCCGCCTCCCAGGTTCACGCCATTCTCCTGCCTCAGCCTCCCGAGTAGCTGGGACTACAGGCGCCCATCACCTCGCCCGGCTAGTTTTTTGTATTTTTAGTAGAGACGGGGTTTCACCATGTTAGCCAGGATGGTCTTGATCTCCTGACCTCGTGATCCACCCGTGTCGGCCTCCCAAAGTGCTGGGATTACAGGCTTGAGCCACCGCGCCTGGCCAAGCTAATCATTTCTATTTCATGAACTTTCTTTTATGCTTGCTATTTTCTAAAATAAAATTTAAAAGGATAGCTTGAACTCCAGGAAATTTGAAACGGCAGTATGGAAGTGTCCAGAAATTTTTAAATAGTCAGTCACATTTTACAATCGAAAAGTGCTTGATTGATTCGCTGTATGAAGTGTTTTACCAACTGTTTCTCTCACTTATTTTTTTAAAAAATTGGCCAGGCACGGTGACTTACACCTGTAATCCCAGTACTTTTGGAGGCCAAGTCACTTTTGGTGAGCCCAGGAGTTTGTGACCAGCCTGGGAAACATGGGGAGATCCCCCTTCCACCCTCAAACTCTACAAAAAATAAAAAATTAGCTGGGCATAGTGGCAGGTGCCTGTAGTCCCAGCTACTCAGGAGCCTGAGGTGGGAGAATCACCTGAGCCCAGGAGGTCTAGGCTGCAGGTAGCCATGATCATACCACTGCACTCCAGACTGGGTGACAAAGCCAGACCCTATTACAAAATAATAATAAATAAATTATTTATTCCCCTGCTTTAAGCTCCAAATACAAAAGGAGTAAGAAATGTTCAAATCTTTTTACTTTGTTTTGGGATTTTATGACTCATAGTTAGAAGATTATTTGAACAAACACCTTTGCACCTTATGGAAACATAACTTGAGTTAAGTTTGCATCATCTGGGGAAAAAACAGAAAGAAAGATACTCATGCATTAGTTAGACATAATTTTATATATTTTCATGATTTCTATAATTAAGTTTAAACACTTGTATGTCCTTCAAAGAGTATGTTTACTGCTAAATTGTGTGTGTGTGTGTGTGTGTGTGTGTGTGTGTGTTTTCACTCTCATCCCCAACCCTAAATTGTGCTTTGGTTTTAAAAGTGGGTATGTTCAAAATAAATAGCTGTAGTTATTACTCTAAAACTCTCGACCAAGCACAGTGGCTCATGTCTATAATCCTTGCACTTTGGGAAGCTGAGGTGGGAGGATCACTTGAGCCCAGGAGTATGAGCAGCTTGGGCAACTTAGTGAGATGCCATCTCCATAAAATAAATAAATAAATAAAAAAGTAAACAAAAAAATAAATAAAAGACTAATTCTATTGGTTTTTTATGAATTTAAAAACAGTGTCAACAAATGTATTGATACTGCACTTTGCAACTTACAGTGTTTTCATCTTCCAAGCCATCATAAAAATGTAATAGTGAGGCGTTAATAAAACTATATTTTTTCTTGAAAATAGGAGGTACAGCTTTACTTTTGACTGAATTTGAGAGATGTGTGTACTGTGACTATATAGTAGCTACACAAAAGTCATTAGTCTGTATTTAAAGAAGGATCAATATCTAATTCCTAGATGAAAGCACCTTTTTTGAAGATGTGGTAGAAGATGTCAAATCTGGTTAACTTGATGTATTATAAGCTTATCAAAAATATAATGAATGACAGCTTCAAACTATTTTTTATGATTACCACTCACAGGTGGCTGAAGTTTCATTAAAAGTATCATTTATAGAGTAGTAAAATCTTCAGTTATTTCAGGAGCAGTGAACAAATCTATTGAAATTCATGACACTGCAGTCGCTCAGGAAAATACTAGGGAGTTTTCTAAAATATAGGGACTTGTGAAAAATATTGTTTCTTTCCTTTAGAAATTATTTCATAACAATTATTTTAAATCAAACATGTTAGCTTCCATAGGAAGAGCATCAGAGAAAAGAGATTACTTTAGAAATTTGCCCATCATGTTTTGAAAGTTTAAACAAAATGATTTTCATGATATTTAATGTCTTAACATGTTTAAGAATTATGTGAATGATTCTTTTTTTGTTTATTGCCATCATTATCCACAACTGCTTTATCTTTTAAAATCAGACTTTCCCACCATATGGAATGTTCTAGTGGTTGGCACTGGTATAAAATAGCTACATTTTCAGATTAAGAAAGAACTATTATAGAATTTGAATTTGATATACAAAGGCAATTCTGGAATTCTAAATTAGGATCAAAATATTTAGTGTATAAAACGTATCATTGGCAATGTTATGCAATGAGGTTTTGCCAGAGCACCATAGATGTAACTTAGATTTTCCCTAGAAATCAAGTACATTTACTGTTTCAGTCATACATAATTAATATGTATCCTCTAGATCTGTCTTAATATATTCGTAGAACACAAATTTTGATTTTAAAATCATAGTTCTTACTTGGGATTTGCATACTTCATTAATTATATTTTATTTCATTAAAAAAACAACACTTGCAATAAAACTAATTAAGAAAAAAATGGATTTTTATTATGGCCATCAAATTATATGAACTTCTGTAAGAAAATACTTGCATGATTTAAAGGAAGAATAAAATTATCTTTTTAGAGTTAACTGTATATCTTAGGAATTTGATATCAAAAACACATTTACTCTAGATCACTATCTAATTGCATGCATTCCTGGAGTTTTAAAATTAATTTAAATTTATGTTTTATGATATGTTAATCCAGGTTAGTTCATTCTCCAAATATTTATTGAGTATATTTTATGGGCCATGTGGTTTTCTAGGTATTGGAAGTACAGCTGTGAAGATGATATTTAAGTTGACTCTTCCCATAGAGTTTATATTCTGGTAGAGAGGGAAAAATAAAGATGATCACTTTGGACTATGGTAAGCTCTATGATAAAAATGACTTGCACTGACAATGCCTGCAGGTGTGCTTCTTTAGATATTATAGTTAAGTCCTCTTTCAGATGTGACAATTATGTGAGCTGAAACCTGCATTCAAAGAAGCTGTATCCACATCAAGGTCTAGAGAAAGCTTTCCAGGCGGAGAGAATGGTGAGTGCAAAAATCGTAAAGTAAGACTAATTCTGGCATTTCTGAGAACAAATTATAAGGCCAATGTTATTGAATCCTAAAGAGCAAGAAGTAGAATGCTAGGATACAAGATGTAGGAAGTAGACAAGGACCAGTCTGCAAAGAACTCTTGTGATATGGGAACAAGTTTGAATTGTAGACTCTATATAATGGGAAGGGAATCATGATCTGAGTGAGATTTCACATACTCATAGGTTTTGTATAGAGAGCGAATCACAGATACCAGTTACAGGCCATTACTCTGGTTTAGGAAAAATATGTTTGCAATAACTATAAATTGTTTAAAATTATGTTTGCCAGAGGCTGTTCATCTGGGAAAACAATTCTTGGGAGAAAGATCAATTTGAATCATTTTTTTTAAAAGTTTGAAATTGGTTTGAATGATATTTTGAATGTATGTCCTATGGAATCTTTTGACATTAGTTTTTCAGCTTGATATAATAAAGCAAAAAGTAAAGCAATGACATCCAAATATGTTTTCCCAATCTTTTGATGGGAAATATTGGCTTATAAAGGAAACTTTAGTATAGGCTAAAGAGTTTTATATTTGACTTATTTTAGAATGAGTCACAGGTACTTTAAATAAAAAGAGAAATTTTTGAAACATATTTTTTGTTTTATTAAAATATAAGCTATCACTCCCTGTCTTAGCTAGTGCAAACTACTAATTTTCCCAACCCTTAGCCAATGCATTCTCAACTCTGTCATTGATTAGATAGAGCTCCCCAGACTTTTTTGAGGAAATATTTTTGCAAAGAGTGTTAACATGTGTGCTCCGAATAGAGGATCCTACACCCACTTATGTTAAATTAGTTGAGCCTTTAAGGAGATAATCTACAACTTCGCGTAATTTTAAAAGCAAGCAGAATTTCCCATTGTTACTTGCATATGGGACAGTTTTTGCTTCCCAACAGTTTTCTACCCAACTGTATCCAGCAGGGAACCATTTGAGAAGGCACATGATTCAAATAATTAATTTAGGCATGGCACTCTTTATGGACACTGAGCTTTAATTATTCTTAGATATTTACAGGTATTGAGTGGCCGTTATAAACCTAGCTAAAATACATACATTACGTGTGTGTGTGTGTGTGTCCATTTTCTTCACTAGGCTTTATATAAACTATTTGTAGTACTTGAGGAACAGACTTCCCATTTTTGCTCAGTAGGAAACACAAACTACAAATTTTCATTATTCTATAGCAGACATGCTATCAGCATGCTTCTATTAGTTCTTCTCAATCTAAATTGTGAAACCTGGTATGCTAAATAAATAATCAAAATCCTCCTATATGGATCTTCCCTGCATGGAGTTAGTATAATGACCGCTTTGGCGTTTCCTTGATTATCTGGTTGCTGTGAGAGTTTTCCCTTTGGGCTGCGGGGATTGACTAATAGTGGTTCAGGAGAGTTTAGGTTCAGTTTTGCTTCACAATAGGAGACTGGTTAAAGATACCTTTCTGGTCTTAGGGGGGCCATGATTACTTTTAAGATTTATTTATTTATTTATTTGAGATGGAGTCTCGCTCTGTCTCCAGACTGGAGTGCAGTGGCCCAATCTCGCCTCACTGCAACCTTCACCTTCCCGGTTCAAGCAGTTCTCCTGCCTCAGTCTCCTGAGTAGCTGATACTACAGGAAAGGGCCACCACGCCCACCTAATTTTTGTATTTTTAGTAGGGACGGGGTTTCACCATGTTGACCAGGAGGGTCTTGATCTACTGACCTCGTGATCCACACACCTCAGCCTCTCAAAGTGCTGGGATTACAGGTATGAGCCACCGCGCCCGGCCAAGAATAATTTCTTAACTATTTACTGTGCTAATTTGCCTTACTATTATGTGATTTTACTTATACCATTATTTTATACAACGTTCACATTATTCTGGAAGATAAAATATTTTTAAAAACTACTGCCACAACATATAACTAGCATGATTACTCATTTATCAAGAAATTCAATATTTTCTATGATTTATAAATAAATAATTGCACAAATGAATAATCAATGAGTAATCAACCAAGAGATTAACAATTATTAATTGAGGACTATTTGGTACTGGATTCCTTTTTAGGGTTCACTGAAGGAAAAAGTATAATACAGTCAAGCAATCAGTGAAGCTGGGAGCTTACGAAAAAGTAAAACATGTTTGAAAATATATTGAATATAGTTGTCATGATTTTCAAATAACACTTTTTAAAAATTAAGTTTTAAACTTCCCCTCACGACATTTTTTCTTCACTGGGTAATTTTTTTTTTTGGTGTGTGTGTTGAGGGGAGGGGCTTAGTTCTCTACTTGGTCTCAGAAAAAATTCATTCAAAATTTACTGTTCAACTCCAACTAAATGCTGGTGAAACTCAACTCCTTCTAGACACATATTGGGAAATAGAATTTCTTAATCGTACTATATTTAGAAAAAGAGATAAAAAAAGAGGAATGCTTATTCTAGACATAATTTAGACATTAACTTAGCACCCACTGATGGCCTTTTCATGGTTGTTTGTTTTGTTTTTCACTTTCAACCATAAAAAAGCAACACAGGAGTATTGTTGAACTTTCATTTTGGCCTTGGCCTTTATTAAGCTCTAATCTTCTTTTAAAAATTCTAAGTAAAGTATATGATGTTATGTTTGACTTGCTTTATTTTTTTCATTTTCTGATTTTCAGTCTAGTGCTAAAATACTTTTCATTTTATCTAACAGAAAAAATCACTTATAAGATGAAAGTGAAATAATCTTTTAAAATGGCATTTAACAACCTCTTATTATCATGTGATGGTCTAACCATGTGCTCTGCCTCTTCCTGTTACCAAAATCATTGATATTGGATGTCCCTTCTTGGTGCCACGCCTTGTCTTATTGTATTAGTCTCTCTTTTTCCTGAGTGCGCCTTTCAAAATTGTGACATGTTAATCACAGACATTAGAGAGGGAAATGATCCATTACTGTAGGTCATCTAATACCCTCAGAGGCAAATCCTCCTTGCTATATTATCCAGTGCTCTTCACAGGTTATTTTAAGTAACTAAAGAAATGAAGATTTCCCCTTTTCCTTATTATGCAACCAGTTTCCCCCATGGAATTCACTTTGCTGTGATACTCTAACCAGTTGCTAACAAGCAAACTATTTCTTGACACATATAAAATTGCACAGACTTGTAATACCTCCGGCACATTGCGCTCTTTAACACTGTTATTAATATGTTAACAGGTGGAAACTTATTATCATCTTACTGCTTGGAGTGTGAAATGTCTTATACTCATTTCATTTTAAATTCTTTGTAGTTTATGGTTACACTTGATTAAAGGTGGTACTGTGAGCACTTGCAGTTGTTTTAATTCAAGATAAAAATGCTGAGGACTACATTCAGAAATAGATTGGATATTGATTCTCACATGTCTTTAGCACTTGTCTAATCTGAATTCAAATGCAAAAATTTTGAAAGAGTATGTGAAAACCAGATTAAAGCATAACCAAACTGTAGTCAAAATTAGTAAAATGAATGCATTGAAAGAGCTATAGAATAGTAACAGGAAATTACTAGAAGGCAACTTAATATACTAATATATAATGTATCCAAATATAGAAGTTGAGAAGGTTGATGATGGGCATCATTCTTTTTGGGTTATAGCTTAACTTCATTGCTCTGATATTTGCAAACTAAGTGCATACCAAAGAAGAATGATAACATTAGGTATATTCATATAAAATAAATATCATGTCTCAGATGTACACAGCCTACATTTTTAAGAATACCTTCTGCTGATGTCTGTTTGTTCCCATAACCCAAAATAAGTATGTGGCAATCAAATACCACCAACAACAGTACTTGGAAATAAAATATAGTAATTATCTCCTAAATGTTAAGAGGAAGATTGTCCTTAAACCATAAAACATTCCTTATTTTGAATATAAATGGAAATTGGATACAATATATAACCATTTGAAACATGCATCTATGATGGTGTTGTCGGGGGCGGAGGGCCAAGATTAACTTCTATCCTCTTAGAATTTTCACCTCGGTCTGTGAATTAAATTGGCATAAGACAGAATACCAGGAGAAAAGCATACAAATGTCTGAAACAGAAGTTTTACATGACACAGGAGCTCTCATAAGAAAATGAAAACTCAGAAAGGAGGTAAAGTTGAAGCTTTACATACTGAGCTGAACAGAGACTAACGGATTGTGAAAATGAAACAAGGCAAGAGGGCTTGGGTTTGTTTGTAAAGTTAATACACGTAGTTAATCATAGAGACCTGAGTAGGAAATTGAGGGTTAGTTTCCGAAGCTTGTTTGTACAGACTTTTCTCAGCCTCAATTCTCTGTCCCTGGTAATAAGAATCTTACTTTCCTCCTGGCATATGGATAATACCTACTATTAGGGGGTTCTAATTGCCTAATTTCAGGAAGAAAAAAAGGGAGGTCAGAGTGCCCTTCTTGTACTTGCTGTTTTACCAAGTACATTTTACTCAAAATAATTTTGTGCCAAAGTGGCAAATTCTGCAACCCTTCCATGATATCAGTTAATCCATGTCTCTTTTCAGGTATAATAAAATTATGATTCATAGTTGGTCCAACCAAATTTAATTTGATTTACTTGTCCTCATACCTGAAGATGGAGCCTAGTTGACAGATTATGAGCCAATGTAGCAAGAAGCACATGAAATTCACACTCTAGAAAGGCAAGTCCTCCAGAAGCTGCATCTGTTGCTACAGTGAATGGGGCCTCATGTCCTGAGGTCCTTAGGTCATGCTGTCAAGTTTTCACTCTCAAGATTATATTATTCTCTCAAGATTTCTCACAGGGGCATTGGTCTGACTGAACTTGAGGTATATGTATGTTGCCTCCATGAGCTTCAGAAGAAGGAGAATCTTATTTTGATGGTTTCAATGGTAAGAATTAAACTACCTTCCACTAAGCCTGTACAGGATTAGAAATTTCCAAAAGAGAGGTGTGATCATGAAAAATAGGTGAAGGTTAATAGAAACACTATTAGAGCCAAAAGTGAAAAATAAGCACTGTAAGGATCTGTGAGTGTCAGGGATTATGCTAGCTATTAAATGGAACTAAAGAGGAAAAGACACCATCTTTTCCCACATGGGTTGAATAATCTGTCTATAATTGTGTTATAAAGGAACTAATATAGGTTTGAAATATGTATTAGTCTGTTCTCACACTGCTATAAAGAACTGCCCGAGACTGGGTAATTTGTAAAGAAAAGAAGTTTAATTGACTCACAGTTGTGCATGGCTGGGAAGACCTCAGGGAACTTACAATCATGGTAGAAAGGGAGGCAAACATGTCCCTCTTCACATGGCAGCAGGAAGGAGAAGTGCTGAGCAAAGAAGGGAAAGTTCCTCATAAAAGCATCAGATTTGTCTAGAACTCAATATCATGAAAACAGCATAGGGGTAACCACTCCCATGATTCAATTGCTTTCCACCAGGTTTCTCCCATGACACATGAAGATTATGCAACTAAAATTCAAGAGGAGATTTGGGTGGGGACACAGTCAATCCATATCATTCTTCCCCTGACCCCTCCCCAGTCTCATGTCCTCACATTTCAAAACACAATCATGCCTTTACAACTGTCCCCCAAAGTTTTAGCTCATTCCAGCATTAACCCAAAAGTCCAAGTCCAAGTCTCACTTGAGAAAAGGCAAGTCCCTTCTACTTATGTGCCTGTAAAATCAAAAGCAAGTTAGTTCTTTCCTAGATACAATGAGGGTACAGGCACTGAGTAAATGCTGCTGTTCCAAAAGGGAGAAATTGGCCAAAACAAAGGGGCTACCAGCTCCATGCAAGTCCAAAATCCAACAGGACAGTCATTAATCATTTTTTTTTTTTCTTGAGACAGAGGCTCACTCTGTCATCCAGGCTTGAGTGCAGTGACATGGTTTCAGTTCAATACAACCTCCACCCCCCAGGTTCAAGCGATTCTTCTGCCTCAGCTTCCTGAGTAGCTGGGACTACAGGTGTGCACCATCACACCCAGCTAATTTTGTATTTTTAGTAGAGATGGGGTTTCTCCATGTTGGCCAGGCTGATCTTGAACTCCTGACCTCAGGTGATCTGCCTGCCTCAGTCTCCCAAAGTGCTGGGATTACAGGCATGAGCCACCATGCCCGGCTAGTCATTAAATCTTAAAGCTCCAAAATGATCTCCTTTGACTCTGTGTCTCATGTCTGGGAGATACTGATACAAGGAGTGTGCTCCCACCGCCTTGGGCAGCTATGCCCCTGTGACTTTGCAAAGTGCAGCCCTCTGGCCCAGCTGTTTCCATGGTGGCGTTGAATATCTTCTGCTTTTCCATGCACATGGTGCAAGCTGTTGGTAGATCTACCATTCTGAGGTCTGGATGATGGTGGCCCTTTCCTCACAGTTCCAGTAGGGAGTGCCCCAGTGGGAACTCTCTGTGGAGGCTCCAACCCCACATTTCCCTTCTGCATTGCCATAGCAGAGCTTCTCCATGAAGACTCCGCCCTTGAAGCAAGCTTCTGCCTAGACATCCAAGAGTTTCCATACATACTCTGAAATCTAGGCATATGTTCTCAAACCTCAGTTCTTGACTTTGGTGTACTCACAGGCCCAATACCATGTGAGAGCTGCCAAGGTTTGGGGCTTGCACTCTCAGAAGCAATGGCCCAAGGTGTACCTTGGCCCCTTTTAGCCATGGCTGTAGCTAGAGTGGCTAGGATGAAATTCCCTGGACCTGGCCCACAAAACCATTTTTCCTCCTAGGCTCCCAGGCCTGTGATGGGAGGGCCTACCATGAAGGTCTGTGACATGCTCAGGAGACATTTTCCCCCACTTTCTTGGAGATTAACATTTGACTTCTCATTACTTATGCAAATTTCTGCAGCTGGCTTGAATTTCTCCTCAGAAAATAGGTTTTTATTTTCTATCACGTCATCAGACTGCAAATTTTCCAAACTTTTATGCTCTGCCACCTCTTGAACATGTTGCTGCTTAGAAATTTCTTCTGCTGGATACCCCAAATCATCTCTCTCTCTCAAGTTCAAAGTTGCACAGATCTCTAGGGCAGGGGCAACATGCTGCCAGTCTGTTCACTAACACATAGCATGGATCACATTTATTCCATTTCCCAACAAATTTCTGATCTCTCTCTGAGACCACCTCAGCCTGGCCTTTATTGTCCATATCACTATCAGCATTTTGGTCAACATCATTCAACAAGTCCCTAGGAAGTTCCAAACTTTCAAACATCTTCCTGTATTCTGAGCCCTCCAAGTATATAGGAAGTTCCAAACTTTTCCATCTTTTCCTGTCTTCTTCTGAGTCCTCCAGTATGTTCCAACCTCTGCCTATTACCCAGTTCCAAAGTCACTTCCACATTTTTGGGTATCATTATAGCAGCACCCCACTCTACCAGTACCAATTTACTGTATTAGTCTGTTCTTACACTGCTATGAAGAAATACCTGAGACTAGGTAATTTATTAAGGAAAGTGGTTTAATTAATTCATAGTTCCATACAATCATAGCAGAAGGCACCTCTTTACAGGACATCAGGAGAGAGAATGAGTGCTGAGCAAAGGGGGAAAAATCCCTTATAAAACCATCAGATCTTATAAGAACTCATTCACTACCACGAGAACAGCATGGGGGTAACTGCCCCCATAATCCAATTACCTCCCACAAGGTCCCTCCCACAACACGTGGGGATTATGGGAACTACTATTCAAGATAAGATTTGGACACAGCTAAACCATATCAAAATATAATCACAATTTGAAATGTTTAATGATTTTCCTTTCTGTGGACAGTATTAAGTGTTCACAGTCTGGAAAAAATAAGAAAAGCAAGACATTTACCGTAGAAATGTCACAATGATAGTTGTGAAATTGAATCTCAGTTTCTTCCTTTCTAATATATAAAGAATATTAACATTATGTAACTGATAGGGCTCTATGAGGCTAACTGAGGATTACATGAGGTAATGAAGTTATGGTGCATAGGACATATCCAGAATTTAACAAGAGTTCCATGCATGTTACCTCTTATTCTTTAAACCCTAAAAGGATTTAAAAGTGTTGTTCCAACTACCATTACTATGGCCAATATTATTAATAATAATAATGGTGATGATAATACTATCATCATCAAGCATGTACATACATGCATGCAGCACAGTAGTTGTGTGAAGTTACCCATTTTTCTGAGTTTCAGAAAAAATTTGATAATCACTATTGTAAACAGCTATTAAATATCAATTTACATATGGTGAAATGCGGGACATTTGCAATAGACACACATAGACTATTCTCTGCTATCAAATCAATCTGTGGATATATCCATATTTTATCAATACTTAAGTTTATATTTTTTATTGACTTATCTTCCCCATTTGCCTCTTCTTTGTGTTATATAAGAACAATATAGGTAGGCATATATTTTATCTCATTTGCTATTGGATATCCAATTTTTGTCAGTGCTTGGCATGTAATAGGTACCAAATAAATTTTTACTGTTGACAACCATGTGTATTCAGCAATGGAAGGATCCTCTTTTGTCTCTCCTAAAGCTTTAAATTCAGTGTACAAATTTGTACATTTGGCATGTTCCTTTTTCTCTGTCATCACCATACACACACACATACACACACCTCACATGTTCCCCAGGGTTGAAAGCAGCATATATAGAAGACAGATAGTGTTTCTTAGTTGGTCATTACCTCTTTTTTCTTTCTTTTTTTTTTTTTTTTTTTGAGATGGAGTCTTGCTCTGTCACCCAGGCTGGAGTCCAGTGGCGTAATCTCGGCTCACTACAACCTCCATCTCCCGAGTTCAAGTGATTCTCCTGCCTCAGCCTCCCAAGTAGCTGGGGCTACAGGTGTGTGCCACCATGCCCAGCTAATCTTTGTATTTTTAGTAGAGGCAGGGTTTCACCAAGTTGGCCAGGACAGTCTCAGTCTCTTGACTTCGTGATCCACCTGCCTCGGCCTCCCAGAGTGTTGGAATTACAGACATGAGCCACTGCGCCTGGCCTATCTTTGTTTATTCTTGTACACCTCATACTTGTATTGTTTTAAAACATGAACTAAATATATCCAGTCACCAAGTTTATTCATTTTATACTAGAAATCACTCTTAGAACCTTATCTTTCCACTTTGATTTCCATGAACTTGGTCCAAGCCCTGAACATCTTTATTTTACACATAGGTTTCTGCAATAGCTCTTTTAACTCTAATCTCTGTTACCATCTCTAAGTTATGGTCTACTTTTAGAAATAGGTAGTAAGCTTTGGGTCATCAGGTCATTGCCATGGAAAGGGATGGTAATTTTCAGGTGTTGCCATGGCAATGGTAAACTGACATGGCACACGGGTGGGTGTGTCTTATGGAAAGCTGAGGACTACATTCAGAAATATACTAGATATTGACTCTTATATGTCTTTAGCAGCACATGTCCCTGTTTTATTAATATATATTATTCTCACATGTCCCTGTTTTAGCGAGATCTCAGTTTGGTCTGGTGTCCAAACCCTGCCTTCAGAGTCAAGTCCCACCTCCTACCTCATATTTAGTAATTCAAGTTCCTTGTTATAAAATTTTTTCATGCAAAGTCACAAAATATTCTTATGGTCTTCCTTACTCAGACTACTCTACCAGAAGCCAAATATATTTTGTGTATCCTGTCAAGATAGGCAAAGATTAGACAAAAAAGGTAAAACTAAGGAAGAAGTTATCTTTGGTAATATTCATTATAGATATTTCCATTTTAGCATTGAAAAAATGTTAATGTATACAAAAATGTGAGCTCTTTAAGTAAGTGATAATGACAAATTGAAAATTATTGTGTAGTTTAGATTGGTGAATGATGATATTAGAAACCTAATCTTTGTACTTAGTAGTAAATACTTTAATAATGATTATATACCAAGAAATAAAGCTGTCCACATTCATTTCCAAGGCTGTTTTCGAACAGTCAGATGACCATTCACACAGGTCAGAAGGGAACTGACTTATCACATGAAAAGCAGTGTGATTTAATTAAAAATGGTTTGAACATTTTTTAGAAGAAACAAACTGATGCAAATGGCTTTTAAAGTGAGATTCGAAATGGAAAGTAAAACAAACCATAAATTGAACTAGCTTATCTCAGTCTTAAGCCTACGTACATTTAATCCTATATAATCAAAGGTGATTGCAAAAAACGAAGTCACATAACACCAAAAATAACATTTAATTAATATTTAGATATCATTCTGAAACTAATTTTATTTACTTATTGTGATAAAATAAGCATTATCGATGGGCAAAAGCTTGTGAGAATTGCTGAGTCACACAGACAAAATGTCATTGATCTCTTCCTTTTTATCATTCTTTTTTCCTTGTGGTTCCTGGGCATTTGTGTAGGAATTGCTGAATTTATATATTATTGGAGGATATACTTATGCTTTGTTATATTATAAGAAGACTTTATGTGCTAAACTCATTCTATGATGATCTTCCCATTAATTTCATTGTCTATATCATGAATATATACATATAGATATAATTTGCCTTGAATGTATACAAACGTAAAAATTGGCTTTTATCAAGTTTTTACATTATACTGAGATATATATGATATATACTAAGCAACCTGCTTGAATTATTTTATTTTACTAATTCATTTGTATATCCACTTAATAGATAAAGAAAGTGGGATAAGAGAATTTAAATTTTGCAAAATCAAATAACTAAAAAGAGGTAGTCCCAAGATTTGGGTTCAAAATATATGACACCAGTGTAAGCCTCCTAACCACAGTGCTAGATTCATAGGCATATACATTTGTCTCCTAATTTTCTAATGCTTTAAGGTTCTCATATGCAGAGTCTATATATATATATATATATATTCTTCTGTTTTCTTTCTCTTCATAGATATTTTTATGCCATGGATAATAAAAAATATTTCTTGCACTGATTAATATGATAATATCAGACATATGAAGTGTACATAGAGCCTATATAAATTTTAGAGACCAGTCAGAATCTGTACTAGCCAGTGACTTATAAAATAAAATAATTTTCAAGACCAGTTTGACTGATGATATCACTACAATTTTTCATTTTAAAAAAGATCTGTGCATTTTGTTATAAAACAAGTTCAATGAAATAATGTTCCTAAGAAGTAAGCCTTGCTTTGCTTCATTTTTATGTTTATTCCCATGGCAACATTATGCATATCAAGTATAGCCTTGGAAGTTTCCTTACAGCTTAGAAATATACAAATAGTTTAATATAGTTCCCAACTCGGCCGGGTGCGGTGGCTCAAGCCTGTAATCCCAGCACTTTGGGAGGCCGAGACGGGCGGATCACGAGGTCAGGAGATCGAGACCATCATGGCTAACACGGTGAAACCCCGTCTCTACTAAAAATACAAAAACTAG
>NW_012115932.1:8683501-8684864 GCF_000951035.1 Colobus angolensis palliatus
CTCATATTATACAGAGTTCCTACAAAGTAAATTATAAGGGCATCTTGTCGGAGATGAGTTGAAAAAGATTAATTCCTATAACATTTTTCTACATAAGCCTAAATATTTATGCCCAGGTGTTGTTGTTCTGTTAGCTATTTGGAACCCATTAGAAACATGAAGGGGCTAAACGCACTGACAGTGGTATTAAATAGGCAATATATGATTATAAGTTCCTTGAAATACATAAGCAGTAATAATAGCTATCATTTATTTTGCTCTTACTAATGTTAAACACTGCACTAAGCATCTTGCTTATTGACTTATTCTTTTTTTCATTCACTTGATAATTATTTGTTGAATACCCACCATTTGCTACATCATGTTCTTGGTGTTTGGAATCTAACAGTGAAAGAAATAGCAAAGTTTTTGCCTTCGTGGAATGTAGATTCTGCTGAGCCTCAGAATAATGTGAACATTAGATACTGTGTTTTTGTTGTTGTTGTTGTTTTGTTTTGAGATGGAGTCTCACTCTTTCTCCGAGGGTAGAGCACAGTGGCACGATCTCAGCTCACTGCAACCTCTGCCTCCCGGGTTCAAGTGATTCTCGTGCCTCAGCCTCTCCAGTTGCTGGGTCTAGAGGTGCCCGCCACCTCACCTGGCTAATTTTTAGTAGAGACAGGATTTCTCCATGTTGGCCAGGCTGATCTCCAACTCCTGAACTCAGTTGATGTCTGCCTCTGCCTCCCAAAGTGCTGGGATTACAGGTGTGAGCCACAGCGCCAGGCCAAAAATTAGGTACTGTTTTATCCCAGTTTTATAGCTGATAACTCTAAGGTTTCCTTGGAAAGTAGGCTATTTGCCTAGTTTACTTTGCAAAGCCAGAATTCAGCTCATGTTTGTCTTATTTCTGATTCCAAGGACTTAAACACTGTACTATACTGAAAATAAGTGAGTTGAGTAGATTAAGTCACTGCATCAAGACGATACTTATTTTAAGATGGTATCTAAAAAAAACAAAATGTTAACATAATCTCTTATGTGTTAGTACTTTTTCACTTGAATTATGCTGTAAAGTTATCATCTTTATTCAATTTTATTTTTGGCCTCATGTACCTCTGCCTATGAATGATATGGACACTGTGTGTGAGTTGCACTGAATGATAAGATATCATTCAAGGAGAAATTATTCAAGGAATAATAGGAGAATTACAAAATGCAGAGGCGACTAGTTTACAAGTGAATTCATTTAAAAAAATTGCTTTAGAAGGGCGGAGCAAGATGGCCGAATAGGAACAGCTCCAGTCTCCAACTCCCAGCGCGAAGGACACAGAAGACCGGTGATTTCTGAATATTTAAGAGATGAATGTGCTTAGAACAGCAT
>NW_012115932.1:8692030-8747522 GCF_000951035.1 Colobus angolensis palliatus
AAATCAAATTTATTCCAATAAGTGAATATATTATTTAGTGAATATTAATCAAAAGATTATTCAAAATTAAGTAAATATATCTCATATAATAACTGTCAAATGATGTCAATTTTTAAAATAAAAGAGACACATTATATTCTATAAATTCAGTAGAGTGAAAGAGTTGGTGATCTATCTCTCTATCCATCCATCCATCTAAAAACAGACTTGCTCCTTCAACCTCAACCTCAATCTCAGAGGACAAGAATGAAGCCAATTTTAAAAGTAAACAAAAGGCTCCATTTCTGTGTTCTTCATGCTCTGCTGATCACAACACCAAGAATGTGACTAATGTCTAAAGCAAAGTATTTTTGGATGTCTTGCTATTGTAACATGGGCTTCAAATAGTAATCACCAGCATTCTTCAATATAGAATTAGCTTGTGGACTATACTGGTGGTGGAGAGGGTCCCTAGGGCTCACTGTAGCAATTTAGTATAAGGAATCCTCCAGAGAATATGTGGTAAAGGGAAATTCTGGGTTCCATGCTATTTGTATTCATAGGTTTCTCATGAATCTTCATTTTCAATGGGAATTGTAGGTAATTCAGAGACAGATTGCCGTTGTTCTCTCATTGGGCTAACAGTGGCTTTGATTGAGCCAGTAAAAAGCACAGACTCTTATATGGCAAAATATAAATGAATAAATAATAATAATGAAAGTATCATGTGATTTTTTTCTTTCCCAATAATTATATCTTCCCTTTGTGACAGTTATTTGCCTTTAATCTGCTTTCATTGATAGGATTCATGAACTTCAAATACTCTGACAGACCTATGCTGTCATTAAAATATTATTTACTTAGAAATAAACAGGTGTCATAAATCCTCTCTCAATAGATCAAAGTACGCATACACATGAATTAATTAAGATGTTTAGAGTGAATGCTCTGCCTGTGACATAACAGGGCAAACAGTTGGTGAAATTGTTTTTAAATTATTGTTAAATGCCATCTTACTTTCCCAAACTGTTCTTATTTTTAGTGAAAATGCATGACCCTAACTTTTGATATTTTTTAAACAATTTTTTAAAAATCATACTCTTATAGTCATTACATATGTATGGATTTTATATTTTGATTCCTAAATACTTTTTTTATTTTTTTTTCTTTGCTCATTTTTTCCTCCCTATTTCCTGCTCCTCTATGTGGTATCGATTGCTTTTCAAAATCGCTTTATTTTCTACTTTTATATCCCCAGTTTAGATTCCCCATATTATGCCCATCGACTCTTTTGGTACAGAAACACAAGTAAAATGTAGAATCTCTCAAATATTAAAATACAAAGTCACTTGATCATAATTTAATATGAAAAAAGAAAAACATATACATATACTCTATGCAATATATTTAAAGTTAGTTGTTTATAGACTTATATTTCTTATGTAAACTTTTTGATAATGACTGCATCTGATTTTTCTCATGCAATTTAGATTTTTAAATTTATTATAGTAAGACATATTATATTTTTAAATTTAAAAATTTAACAAGAGAAAATAATATGAAAAATTTGGAGTTCGCAAGAAATCTTATTTATGTTTTTATATTTAGATGTTTTGGCTGGAAGAAGGGGAGTTTGATTTAAAAGGAGATAATAGTCCCAACTGAGAAATTTTCTTTTTCCACACCAACATTTTTTTGCAGTTTTTATAACACCTACATTTTCTTATTGCCTGCCTTATGGTTCTATTTGGAGCTATGCCAGTGTCGTAACTAAAAGATTTTTTTTTTTTTTTAAATGCAGGGGAGTAATGCACAGTAATAGTGCAGTAGATAATTCAAATCAAGTTTTCCTGATGAAAGCAACTAGAAATACTAGACTCCAGAAATGTTGGTGGAAGCAACAGCATTAACAAGCAGTTATCAAGGGTAGATTCATGGCAAAATACTTTCCCCTGTGTGTGTGTTCCAGGTCCTTAATGGGTTGGTAAGTAGTTTGAGCAGTTCTGACAGTCTCCTGGGGATAAGCGAGGACTAATAGGGGTTCAGAGTGGGATCATAGGAGTAAGGATAAACTAAGTAGTACCCTGCAGAAATTACAGTTTAATTTTGTATTTTCTCACTAGCTAGAATTGGATTGAGGAAATCCCGGATCACTAGTGCCCCTGTTACCTAGAAGAAGCAACCATTAACATTCTTTAGAGTCAAATAATTTCTACACACTTTTTTTCAAAAAAAAAAAATCTGTCACCCAATAAAAATAATCAGGAACAGGAATAGAGAATACAACATGAGGAAAAGCAATAAAAACAATGGTAGAAAGGCCCACTTAGTTCCAAATGGTATGTGATATGGCACAGATTTTGAAATAATAATGCTCCCTATGTCAAATAATTAAAGCAAAGATTGAGTATTAGCATATGACTCAAAATGTTAAAATAAGAAATGGAAATATTAGTGGTGAATAATTAAAATTAAGAACCAATTGATAGTTTTAACACAGTCACAGTTTAAAAGGGCATTAATCAAATAAGAAATAGATTGAAAATAAATATACAGAATAAAGTAGAGAAGGTCAAAGAATGAAAATTACAGAACGATGCTATGAGACAAAGGTGATACAGCAAAAGGGTCTAATTCTTAACAGTTGGAATCTGAGGAAAATTAAATAGAAAATGGGGAAGAAGCAATATCTGAAAAAAATATGGCTGAGAACTTGACAAAACTGGAAAAAGACATCAAGTCACGGAATCAAGGACACTATAAATCCGATGCTAAAAATAATTGAAACTCAGTTTTGTACTTAAGATCTCTTGAAATAAAGTTAAAAAGAGCCAGATTTAAAAGCAATTAGAGATTTAAGAACATACCATTTTTCAAAAACCAATAAGATTACCAATTGGGTTTTTAATGGAAATAATGGAAACCAAAAAATAATAGAGTGACATCTTTAAATAGTGAAAGGATAGAAATATTAACCTATAATTTTATGTTCCACAAAACTATAATTTAAAAATGTAATCAAAATGAAGATGTTTTCAGAAATATAAGAAATGAGAGAATTTATCTTTGAAAGATTCACAATAAAAGACATGCTAGAGGTATTCTGTAGGATGAGGGAAATGATCTTCCAAACAGCAAGAAATTACTTCAAAAAAACCAAGAAAATACAAAAAGAAAAAAATACAAGAAATGTAAATGTAAATATGGGGGAATATCTAGATGAATATTGATTTTATTAAATAATATGTCTTACAGGGTTTAGCACAGCTTTAATCTATAAGCAGTTCAGTAAATTGAGTTAAAAAATAAAAAGGGCATAACTCTAGAAGTAAAAAAGGTAACACTGAATAATAAAAATATTCAAGCAAAAAAAAAAAGAATAAAGGAAAGAGAAAGAGAATGGCATAACTAAAGAAGATGGAAAAATATGGTATATTTAAAGCCAAGTATATCAATATGTATGTTAAATGTAAATGTATTAAATGTATTAGCAAAAATTTTCAGATTGGAAAAAATAAATGATATCCACAACAACATGTCAAAACATAAAAATATATCATTTGAATTGGTGAATTATATTTTATATGCAATGGACCAAATGACTATGTTCTTAATACTGATATGTTGAAATCCTAATAACCAAGATGATAATATTAGATATATGAGTCTTTGGAAGATAATTAGGTCATGAGTGTAGAGCCCTCTTAGAATGGATTAATGCCCTTACAAAAGAGAACCCGGAGAAATCCTTTGCCCATAAGATCATGTGGGGACACAGTGAAAAGACATCCATGAATCAGGAAACAAACCCTTACTAGACAGATACAGAGTCTGATGGTGCCATGATCTTGGACTTCTAAGCCTCTGGCCTGTGAGAAGTAAGTTTGTTAGAGACATATGAAAAGAGATTACTACTGTACCTCAGGTGTTTATATATAATTTTCATAACAATAACCCTTTTTTTTGGAGATGGAGTTTTGTTCTTATTGCCCAGGCTGGCCAGGCTGGCGTGCAGTAGCATGATCTTGGCTCACTGCAACCTCCGCCTCCCGGGTTCAAGTCCCGAGTACCTGGGATTACAGGTGCCAACCACCATGCCCAGAGAGTTTTTTTTCATTTTGTTTTGTTTTTAGTAGAGATGGGGTTTCACCATGTTGGCCAGGATGGTCTCGATCTCTTGACCTCATGATCCACCTGCCTCGGCCTACCAAAGTGCTGGGATTACAGGCGTGAGACACCGCACCCAGCCAACAACACTTTAACGTGATTAATTTTTTTAGGAGATAGAGATTAGAAGATTCAAATAAATTAATTGTCCAAGGTTACAAAGTTACAGAGTTCAGGGATGCCAGAGTTGATTCTCAGCCTATTTCATTCTGACTTCCAGTCTTACAATTAGAGATTAGCCAAATCTTTCCTTACCGTGGATTAAAAGCATCCTTAAGATAATGTGATATTATACTTGATAAATTGAAGCTTACAATAAATATTATTTGCTTAGTTGCCAAAAAAAAAGAAATGTTTGTTGTTTATAAGCCTCTCAGCCTATAATTTTTTTGTTATAGCAGCCCAAATGTACTATGACATCATGTAAATTATTTCTCAATAAAGAGGGTAAACAGTAAGGACAGGCATATCAAAGAAAAAGAAAAGGAACACTAAGCCATACAAATACTAACTTTACAAAAAAATTCACAATGCTACACTAATGGCAAGCATATTAGAAATTAATGTAAAAAAACCCGTAAAGATAAAAGGAGGCATTCCATCACAGTTTTACTTTACTGGGGAGATCTAACATTGCTAATACCATATAAATGATTTAATATGATGTCACAATATAAAGCAAAAATTCATAAGACTATAAGGAGCCGAAACAAATCTACAAATAAAATGAGAAATTTTATCACACCTCCCTCAGAGAAACTGGTAGAAAAAGCAGGTAAAAATCAGTAGAAGATATAAAATATTTTAAAAACATAATTGACAAATTTGACCTAAAGGATATGCTGTGTAGAAAATTACACCCAAAACATAAAGGAAAAAACAGTTTTTCATGAGCACACAGGTATTTACAGAATGTGTATAAATGCTGGGTCATTAAGCAAGTTTCTATTAGGGTCAAAAGACCTTGAAATCATACAGAGAAAGTACTTTAACTATAAATAAGTCTTTTAAGACTGACAGACATAATAAAATTAAGTAGAAAGCTCCAATATGTTTTGCAATGGAAGAAAGTACTTTTAATCAATTCAAAGGTTGAAGGTAAAATAATTAATTGTAAATTTAACATGTTTATATAAATCATAGTTCTCCAGAGAAACAGAAACAGTAGGATTGACAGAATCTATCTATCTGCATGAAACCGGCTCATGCAACTATGGAGACTGAGAAGTCCTGGAATCTGCTGTGTGCAGGTTGGAGAACCAGGAAAGCCAGTGGTGTACTTTAGTTCAAAGTCTGAGTCCAAACACTTGAGAACCAGGGGAGCCTGTAGTGTAAGTGTGAGCACATTCCAGAAACTTAAGAAACAGGGGCTCTAATATCTAAGGGCAGGATAAAATGGATGTCTCAGTTCAAACAGAAAGAGTGAATTCTCCCTTCCTCCATTTCTTTATTCTATTTGGGCCCTTAATGAAGTTCATAATTCTCATCTGTTATATATAATAGATTGATGAGAATGATCTTCTTTACTTGGTCTACAAATCAGAATGGTAATCTCTTCCAGAAATATTCTCGAAGACACACCCAGAAATAATGTTTTACCAGCAATTTGATCAAACCTTAGCCCGTCAACTTGATACATAAAACTAACCATCACAATGTTTTTATCTGCATGTTAATAAAAACGATATATCAAAACTTACCAGAAGCAGAAAAATATTTTCTTAGAGAAAAATTTTGGCATATATTTGAAAAGAAAAGGTGAGTATCAGTGAACCAAACATCCTTATTAAGAAGTACTAGAACAGCAATTTAAACTAAAAAAATAAATAATTAAAATAAGATGAAAACAGAATTACTAAAATAGAAAAAAAATAAAGAAAAGTCAAGAAATCAATAAAGCTAACAAATTCTGAGCTTAGAAGAGGGGAAGAGAGAGAGAGTGTAGAATAGTCAATAACAAGAATAAAAATTAAGAACTCTAAAAATCTGTAGATACATTAAAAAGATATAAGGATATAATGAACAATTTTGAAAATAATTATAACATGACAATATAACCAACACAAGAAAAATACAAATTTTAATAAACCTATGACGATTAACTAAATTTAATCCGCAGTTAATAGCTTTTCTACGAAGGAATTTTTAAAAATGTAAAGAAAAGATCATAAAACAATACAAAATAAAAATCTAGGTCTAGATGTGATCATTGGTGAATACCTCCAAGGATTTAAGCAAAGAAGAATTGTCTTACAACAACATATATAAAACAGCAAAATAAAATAAAATGAAAGCACAATGCTTTCCAATTTGTATTATGAGGATAAGACATTTCAAGAAAAGATATTTTCAAACATTGATTTTCAAGAAGAATGTAGAGTTCAAAATCCTAATATAAATATTAGCAAAGTTAATTCAATAATATACCTAAAAGAGGTAATGCATCATGTTGAGGTTGTTTTTATTTCAGGAATGTAAGGTTAGTTTAACATTGGTAAATAAATTTAACATAGCATATTACTAATAAAAAAAAATTATGACATCATTTTGAAAAGCATGAGAAAAGAAGGTTTGATCACATTCAATATTTCATGATTTAAGTAATCTTAGAAAACGAAAAGGAAAGAACTTAGTCTAATAAATGTATGTATCACAAGAAAAGTGACATGGAAAAAATAATGCCTTATCTTGACAGTTTTGAAGACTTCTACCGCCCTAAGTGACTGCCATCATCAATCTTCATTTTACTGGAGTCCCTCACAATGCAGTAAACCATAACAACAACATAGAAAACTAATGTAGATCACAGAGGAAGTAATAACATTCTTATTATTCACATATAATAACATGTAGATAGAAATAAAAAGCACACATGATAAATTAAAATTAATAAAATATTTTAGTAAGGTTTCTGGAAGCAAGTCAAAGTATGAAAATCAATTACATTTCTTTATAGCTACAACAAACAGAATATTAAAATTTAAAACCATGTGATTTATAATAAAAAGGCATTGAAAATTTAGCAAATAATATACCCAGCAGACAACATGTAATACCTTCCTGCAAGAAAGTACAAAATATTTATTGAGAGAAATTTAAGAAAATTGAAGAATATGAATGTGTGTGTCATATTTATGTAGAGAAAGACACACTGTAATGTAGTTTCTAACTCTCCCTAAGCTTATCTTTAGATTACCTTCCATCAAAATCCATCTGGACCTAGATTTTTATTTTGTATTGTTTTATGATCTTTTCTTTACATTTTTAAAAATTCTTTCGTAGAAAAGCTGTTAACTGGGGATTAAATTTAGTTAATAGTCATAGGTTTATTAAAATTTATAAAATCCTAAAATAATCTCTTGCATGGGAGTTTTTGTGGAACATGATGGGATGACACTAAAATTAGTATGAAAATGCAAAATGTTAATAATAACAGACATCATATTCTGCCTTGAAGAGCAAGGGGAATGGACTTCCTCTATCAGATATCTGGGCTAAGTGGCAATATGGAGGAATAGGAAACAATAGTATCTTTAACAGGTGATACTGAAACAACTGATTATCGATATTGAAAATAGTGTGATTTGACCACTACCACATATTATATATTAAAAATGAATTCCAAGGAATTATATATTTAGATGAGAAATGAAAATTTTCTAGAATGTAATTTCGGGAGAATATCTTTATCATGCAGTAGGGCAGTATTTCTTAAATAGAACACACAAAGCATTAACCACAGAGGAAAATGTTAGTAAATTGGACAAGGTTAAATTTAAGGACTCATTTTCCAAAGATGTTATTAAGAGAATGAAAAAGCAATTCACAGAGTGGGAGAATATCTTTTCAAATCGTCAGTAGATAAAGGATGTGCATCCAGAATATATAAAGAACTACTAATCAATAAGAAAAAGACAACACAACTCAAGAGATGAATTGGCAAGAGGCTTTAATAAGATACACATGTCAAACAAAAGTGAGAACATTTTATAAACCTTATTGGTATTTAGGGAAATGAAAATTACAACATAATGAAACATCATGATGTACCACCAGGATCATAAGAATTAAAAGCACTGACAACTCAAAGTGTTGACAAAGCCATAGAGCACTGTGAGTTCTCTTACACTGTGGCAAAGAGAGTTACTTTGGGACGAGTTTGGTCCTATCTTGTAAATATAAATGTAGGCATACTCCATATCCCTGCAATTATTCTCCTAGGCATACAATCAAGAGGAATATGTTCCAAGATGCATACAAAAATATTTATAGCAGCATTATGTAGGCTATTTGGATAAATTAAGTTATCATATATGCAAATAATGGAATACTATACATCAATGAAAATGAAAGAAATATAGCTATACCGGACCATATGCCTGAATCTTACAAATATACCAGGGAGTGAATGATACCAGATACCATAAGCTACATACTGTATAATAACATTGATCAATATTTTAAAAAATTAACAGAACAGGTTTTAGGATTTTATACTTAATTAACAAAACATGTAATAGGAACTGAGATAGTGACACTATGAAACTGAATTTTTTTAAAGTAATTGGCACTAAGCAATTACTGGGAGGGAACATAAGGACTGGATTTCTAGGTGGCTAGCCATGATGTACTCCTTAATCTAGGTGGTGATTACACAGGTATTCATGATGAATTGTGTTGCCTACATACTGTTGTTTACTATTGTATATTAGATATTTCACAATAAAAAGGGTTAAAGAAAATTTAGTTTCAGCTCCTTTTTACAGAAACACCTAATAGACTGCTGGGGTGGGAATGAGTCAGTAAAACTATACCTACTAAGATTTCAGAGCTCTGGTGGAGGTTACCACCATGAGTGGCAACACAGTGCACAGAGGCAAATTACTAGAATCAAGGCATGTCAATCAGATGTGCAATTCTGCAGAAACAAACATTCACAGCAGCAGCTCTCTCAGCACTGCTGCTCTAGAGAGAACTAACTTAAAAAAAAGGAGAAAATAGAGAGAAAAACTAAGTTTGTGAAGTCAGGTTTAAGCTTTACATTATGTCAGGAGACGTCCTTACACGGTTGCATCCCTCTATCTCCTACCTGGTCTCTCCAAGTGGCTATCTCTAATGCATCATTTTGTAGCAGCAAACCCAGCTTTCAGATGTGGGATTAATTGATTTTAGTGACCAAGAGTTATTTGATTCCTAAGTGAGTGCACGGATAGGGTGGTGATAATTAAATTACTTTCTAAACTAATTGGGAAAGTTTCCCTGATTGTTAGCAATACGATAAAAGCACTGTTAGCAAAAGAAAAAAATTTTTAAAGTCAAATAAAGTCATCTGTTTCCTACTATTGTTCAAAACCTTCAAAAAATTGTGTTTTTTGCAGAATATCTAGTTCAAGTCTCTGCTATTAGCATGGATTATATTTAAACTTTATATAACAAGCATATTTAAAATATTTAGCCATTAAGTCCAATAAGACTATTAGAAAGCATATTGGGCTTAATGGTAAAATTTATCTAATGAGGTCAACTCTGTATCAACGTTTTATATATTACATCATCCTTAAATTCGGGCTCTATTTTTCTACCAATGAGACTCTCCTTCGACTATGAAACTGTGTTTTCTTTATCTGTTAAATTTATAAAATCCTAAAATAATCTCTTGCATAAAAGTAATTTACTTTGACAATTGTTATGTAGTTTTTACTGAACATTTTGCTCTTCCTTTTATCAAATTCTTATTTATGTTGTCTTTAATTTGGGGGACTCCTTTCTATTTTCTTCAGCTTATTTCTTCATGTCATTCTTCTGGTAATGAAACCACAATTTATGCAATGACTCAATATTCTCATTATAATTTTTGTCTCAAATTGTAGCAGGACAAGCAGCAAACAAAACTCCTCAGACACTGAGTTAAAGAAGGAAGGGGTTTATTCGGCGAGGGGCATTGGCAAGACTCCTGTCTCAAGAGCCAAGCTCCCCGAGTGGGCAATTCCTGTCCCTTTTAAGGGCTCACAACTCTAAGGGGGTGTGTGTGAGAGGGTCGTGATTGATTGAGCAAGCAGGGGGTATGCGACTGGGAGCTGTATGCACCGGTAATTAGATCAGAACAAAATGAGATAGGGATTTTCACAGTGCATTTCTATACAATGTCTGTGATCTATCTATAACATAATCTATTAGGTCAGGGGTCCATCCTTAACTACCAGGCCCAGGTGTGGCGCCAGGCTGTCTGCCTGTGGATTTCATTTCTGCCTTTTAGTTTTTACTTCTTCTTTCTTTGGAGGCAGAAATTGGGCATAAGACATTATGAAGGGTGGTCTCCTCCCTTAAAATTACTCCTCTGAATTTTTTTTTTCTATTTTGCTGATCTGTGGATTTTAAATTTTTGTCTTTGACTTTGTATCTCTACTGTCCCTGAGTCTCAGTCTCTTCATGATTTTAGTTACTGTTTGTTACTAATAGCTACCAAGTCAATGTTTACACCTCAATAGCTCCTGTAAGTACTAGATTCATATTAACAATGTCTCTACTCTACTAAAATATCCCAGAACTTGGTGATTGTTAGGGCACCCTCTTTCATTTATTCATTCCAAAATTTGTTGTGTACCAGCTATTACTAGAGAAGATAGTCCTAAGTCATTTTAACAGTGAATTTAGTACATGGAAATTCACTTTTGGATGGGAAGAAATAGTTCCAACTAAGTAAATGGTTTGAGAATGTCAGAGATCCCAAACATGTAACTGTCCAATGTCAATGATCAGGAAAAAAAAAAATCCTCTTTAAAAGTGAGGTGGCTCATACCTGTAATCCCAACACTTTGATAAGCCAAAGTGGGTGGATCACCTGAGGTAGGAGTTTGAGACAAGTCTGGCCAACATGGAGAAATCCAGTCTCTACTAAAAATACAAAAATACAAAAATTAGCCGGGTGTGGTGGTGGGTGTCTGTAATCCCAGCTATGCAGGAGGCTGAGGCAGGAGAATCACTTGAACCCAGGAGGTGGAGGTTGCAGTGAGCCAAGATTGCACCACTGCACTCCAGCATGAGCAACAGAGCAAGACTCTGTCTCAAAAATAAATAAATAAACAAATAAATAAATAAAATGTCAAATTTATTTGAATTTGTTAGAATTTTATTGAAGTTTATCTCCCTTTGCTTTTAATTGGAAAGCTAATTGTTTCCCATGTATGAGTCATTATTCTATTTTTTAAAACCACTATAACAATAAATCTTATAGGCTGATAGGCTTTTATCAATGCCTTTTTATGATTATGATTATTATGGAGAATTGTAGTACACATTCAATGCCTTGAACACAAAAATCCCAAACAATAAAAGGTTCTTTTTCTACTGTGAAAATGGAATGTATTTGTATGCTTTAAAATTTTCTTACAGTATATTTTATTAAGCTATAGATGATTAAATACTAACTGAAGTTCCTAAAATGGAGGTAAAAACACTTAGCATCTACTTATATAAAAAGTATTTAAACATAAATTGAAAATAAAATGCAGAAAAATGTTTGTTTGCACTAAAATGCAATTGGAAATGATGGAGTATTATATTGGTTTCAAAAATTCTTAATCTTTAGGATATGCTAAACATTTATGACATTCTTCTTAAATATAAACAAACCTTTGCCCTCAATATGGTACCCTCTTATAACATACTAGGTGTTCTCAAACTTGAGTATCAGAATTCTCTGGAGGATTTGTTAAACCTAGAGTATGTAATATGTGGATCTGGGCTGGAGACTGAGAATTTGCAGTTCTAGCAAGTTCCTAGTTAATGGTTCTTCAAAGACCACGTGTTGGGAATCATGAACAAACAATACTACTAATGCTTTTTCCACACCTGTTTTAAAACTTCTACAAGTTTGATTTGCTACATTTACAGATATTTGGGGGGAAAAGTGGCACATGACTTAGGATTTGCATAATGCTATTCGTTTCACAAACTTTTAATTTAAACCTTGACCAAGCTATTTGCACATTTAAGATAAATCATTTACACAAAGTTTTGGGGACTGATTTTATTGTACTAATTCCTAGGACAACAGGCTCATTGAAATATCTCAAACTTTCAAGTCTCCTCGCTGGAAACAACACTGTGCAAAGGACAACTTATTTGAAGAACTATTTCAGAAAGAACTCCAACATCATGAGTGATTATTATGCACAGCAGGTGTAAATGAATTATTTATCAAATATGTTTTCATTATTTCTCAGTGAAAACATTGAAGATCTTCTTTCCAAGCACCCAGTTTCAACAATCATTTGTACACAGAGCAGGTCTTTACTTAAGACAAATATTTATGGGTATGCTTTCATATGAAAAATGAAAGAGCTATTATAAACACAAACACTATACTGCATTTTGAAAGCATAAAGTGAATAATTAGTAAATAATTATGCCATTTGATAAACAATTTTCTTCATTGCTCACTTTACTTCATTTTGTATTTTAACATTTGGCATTTTTAAAGGGTTTATTATGCACCCCTCTCTCAGAGGAAAAAAAATATTAATCTAAAAATCACAAGCTATTTATGCAACTTAATATCACAGGTATTGCAATGATGGGCTTGAAATTTTCAAGCCAGTATCTAATGAACAAATGTGCTCAGGGAAATGAGAACTTTAACCACCTATATAAAGGTTTTACATACATGTGCAGTAGTGGTACAGAATCTATTAAATGTGTCTAATAGATATACACACAAACACACACAAATACCCTCATACAACACACACACAGACTCTGTTCACACAGGGTAACTATTTGTCCTTCAAATGAGTAAACACTTTTATGATACAAAGAACCTGCTCAATGCAACTATTTATTTGATATATTGTAGCATATATTTATTTGATGTATTATAGCATATGTTTATTTGATATATTGTAGCATATATTTATTTTGCAAGTGATTCACAGTTCAAATTGTTTATTGATATCATGATATCCTAATTTTTATGAAGGATTCTAAACTCTCCAAGACCAACCAAAGATTGGTATGAAAGGAATTTTGTAATTCAAATATGAAGAAAATTATTTATTTGCCATCCTAGACAAAATTTTATATATTGTATATTATTGCCAAATAAAAATGATTAGAAAATAAAATTAGCACATGTCAAATCTAGGTGCCTTTTAGGGAAAACAATATTTTTAATAAAATTGTATACTTATTGAAAAAGTCATCTGATGGTCTAGTTGAAGGCTAATCATGTTTGATCAGGTTTTTAGTACACATAATTACAGTTGAATAAATCTAGTTTGTTATATCCATATCTTTTATAATAGTAAACATAGTATGTCATTATTGTTTCCCAAGTAAAAAGAAATCATTTTTGGAAACCTGTTCCCTGTAGATGAAATATTTTATTTTCAACAAGTGTTTTGATTTGAAGCTACATCTTCTTTTCTTTTTAAATATTGAAAGTTTAGGCCAGGCACGGTGGCTAACACTTGTAATCCCAACACTTTGGGAGGCCAAAGCAGATGGATCACCTGAGCTCAGGAGTTCAAGACCAGCCTAGCCAACATGGCAAAATCTGTCTCTACCAAAAATACAAAAATTAGCTGGGCATGGTGGCGGGCACCTGTAGTCCCAGCTACTTAGGAGGTTGGGTCAGCAGAATTGCTTGAACCCGGGAGATGGAGATTGCTGTGAGCTGGGATCATGCCACTGCACTGCAACTTGGGCTACAGAGCGAGACTCTGCCTAGTCCCCCTGCAGCAACAACAACAAAAAAAAAGAAATAAAGAAAAAAAGAAAGTTTATAAGTAAGTTAAGAGGAGAAACCAAACCAATAATTGCACATTATCTTATCAGGTCATTGCAACCTTTTTTTTTTTTTTTAATCATTAACACTTATTAGAACTACTTAAACTGAATAGAAACACCTTATTTTGAACAGACACCAGGACTTTAACTAAACATTGAATTTCATATTAGAATGACTTTCATAGAAAATTGTATATATGCACCCTATATATAAACTTCCCAAATTTAGGAATATGTTAATATTGTAACTCACAAATAATGAGAAATCATCCCTCACTCTAGTAATCCTATTATATATATATATTTTACATTGGGATAGATAACAAAGAATTGTAAAACATTGAACATTACAGTGAAAGTAGATGGATTAGGAATTTCTAAATGGATATCTATGGAACAAAGAGAAATAGATAATACTCAGAAAAAGAAGGCAAGGCTCACTTAATCAGAAACTTCAAATTATTATGGGACATTGTGTGAGTGTGAACTCTAAATTATCTGCCTTTAATGTGGAGATGACTTTAAATTCTAACCTGTGCATTTGAAGTTAAAAAATGAGAGTTTCTTTGAAAGTAAGAATAAAGATATTACTGTCATATATTACTATAAAATATTGTTGAATTTCTTTCAAGAGAATTAACATCTTCACCTATCTTTAACTAAAGGTGGAGATGTAGAACCCAACCTCCAATATACAATTCTCTTTGCAGATATTATGGCATAGAGAGCTTGAATTAAAAAGCCATATAGACATACTATAAATCCCAGGCCTCATACTACCACACATAAACAGTTAATTTGGTTATTTTACCTTTCAGAACCAGTTTTTTCCTCTGTAAAGTGGGAATAAGATAACCTTTGTCACAGGAGTAGACAGTTTTTTAAACACCCAGCTGATCTGGCTTAGTGACTAACAGTGGAGTACCCAATGATGGTTCCTTTTTTTTCCTTCTTTCATGGTCTTCCTACAATCTGACATTTAAATCTGTATGACATTTTCATTTTCAATGCTTTTCTAAGCTATTATCTGTTCGTTGATTGTAGTTATTCATTTAATTATCTTTGCAAATTCCCAGTGCCTTCTGGATATTATCAATTCCATTTTTTCTACTTACTATTACATAAACCCTTGTTGAATGAGAAAGGAAACAAAACAGTTATAAAAACCCGAGCAACATGAGAGTTACTGGAATTTTCAGTCTATTTTATGTATATATGCTTTAAGTGAGGAGCTTGGCAAATTTGAGATATGGAGAAAAAATAAGATTTCACCATCTTCTTGCAAGTAAATTAGTTTTCCTAAGGTCAAAATACGGTAATAGAGAACTTCTTACTTTTCAATTCAATATATTGCATGATATTTTAAAATATAAAACCCAGCTGTCATACTAAGTTATCCTGTCTATGATTTAACTTTCTAATAAAAAGTTAAAAACAGAGTCTGAAGAAATATTACAGAGATTGTATATGTAAGAAATGATTTACTAGTTCTGTATCATCCAACCATCCACCAGGGCAACAGTAAACGATTTGAACAAGATAATAATATTCCCTAGAAAAGTTAATTTTGACCTTAACTTAAGTAATTACCACTTTGGAATTATTAAATTGTTTAAAAACAATCTTCACTCACAATCTGCTAGTGGCTGGTTACACTAATTCAGAGGGGGATTAGATTAGTGCAAATAAGCACTGTATTATTAAAAACAAGAGCAAATTTTCTTCCTATTTCATAAGGACTAGCAACTAGGAAACTGTGCTTTCTCCACCAATCTTTAGTTACAAGTCAAGAAATGGATAATTAATTAATGTCTGTAGTATTAGGAAGGGGGTAGGAAACATGTTGCAGGTTGGATGTAAGAAGTGTATTTCTTCACTTCACAGTGGCAGGCTTTAATCTAAGTAAGTAGATAAAGGAATCTCCTCCAAGGAGATGCTTTTGGATTCCACACATTAGAATTAAATGCCAGCTTCTTTCTATTAGTTAGTATTCTGGTAACTAAGTAATATGACTATGCCTTGCTGCTTATATAGCAACTCAAAAAAGGGTGTCTATTTAATTGTCAGATTATTCGTTATCACTTGTGTATGGCATGGCCGAGAGGACTAAAGAACCTAAACTCATTGCTCTAATAGGAAACACTTCCTGATATCACTGTCATTTGATTGCTGCCACCTAAGGGAGGACAATTAAAGTAAATTGGGGTCTGTAAACCTAACAAGATGTGCTGTTAAGCCATCCAAATGGAATCTGACACTTGATCAGCAATTTCACTGAGGAGGGCTACACAAAAATCACCACTATGCAAGGAAAGGCACTATAACTGAAGACTTTAGAGATTTTGTTCTCTTGCCGGAGTAAGAGAAGATGAAAGCAGGACCATAGATTAGCTATTTAACACTACAAAAATATTTCAAATACTTAAATTATTTCTTCTTTCTAAAAAACAAAAGAAAGCAAATAAACAAATAACAAAAACAAAACCAGAACAAATGGAAGGGAAAATAGAGAAATGCTTACAAGTGATAAACAGGAAACCCAGAATTTTCAATGACCTGAATCAAAACAAGTCAACTGATAGTAAATAATGAAGAGAATTTTCACACGCTTTCTTTCCTGAGGAATATGCATTAAATTTTATATTTGATAAATAAACATCTGTTAAAATATATGAAAGATTCTTTAGAAGTCGTGTTCTGTCCACAGGATTGTTGCTTCCTCTGACACTAATGAATGCTTTGTACATACACATAAAAGATATTTTTTTTCCCAGTTGAGTTATTTTCATTGTGATGTGAGGCAACACTTTTACATGGATCTTGATGTCAATAGCTAAAATTAGAAACTTTCAAGGTGACATCAAATGAATACTTAAAAGGGATAGAGCAAATACCAAGCTGTTAACTGATTCTGCAAGATCCATTTATTAAAAATATATTAGTTTGGGAGAGTTTAACAGTAGGTACACATGGACATACAGAGTGGAATAATGGACACTGGGGTCTACAGAAGATGGGAGGGTGGGAGGGTGGTGAAGGTTTGTTGTTGTTGTTGTTGTGCTTTCAGAAAAGTCATTATAGGAACATACAGAAGTAACCAGAGCATATTTTAACAAGGAGTAAGAGGGAAGCTCTAAAGTCCAAATTTAGAGCAAAAAAGATTTTATGGATCTCTCTCTCCTGCCCACTCCCGCAAAGATAGATGATTGATTGATAGATTAGATAGATAGATGATAGATCAGATAAATGTTTTTAATAACCAGCATTAAATATGTGGTGACCCAAACTCCAACAAATACAAGCAAAAATTGCTTAAGCAACGGCTGTCCTATTTAGGAAAACAAAGGGATCACATTCAAGGAAAAGGTGGGATTAAAAGAATCAAAATATTAAGAAAAGCCTATGTAAATGACAATATATAAGTATATAAGATTATATATGCTTGTGAACACAGAAAGTCTGAGACAGGTCTCAGTCAATTTAGAAAGTTTATTTTGCCCAGGTTGAGGACGTGCCCATGACACAGCCTCAGGAAGTCCTGACAACATGTGTCCAAGGTAGTTGGGGCACAGCTTGGTTTTATACATTTTAGGGAGACATGAGACATCAATCAAGATATGTAAGAAATACATTGGTTCAGTCTGGAAAGGCGGGACAACCTGAAGCAAAGGCAGGAAGAGTCAAAGCGGGGAGGGGACTTCCAAGTCACAGAAAGGTGAGACACAAACGTTTGCATTCTTTTGAGTTTCCGATTAACCTTTCCAAAGGAGGCAATCAGATATGCATCTATCTCAATGGATATAGATGGATCCACTGAGGATAATTTTGAATAGAATGGGAGCCAGGTTTCCCCTAAGCAGTTTCCAGCTTGAGTTTTCCTTAGTGATTTTTGGAGGCCCAAGGTATTTTCCTTTCCCATGCTTATAAATATGCATATGAACATTTAGTTATTTATGCACATAAACATATCTTTTTTATTGTGTATTTTCTTTTACATAGTTCTATATTTGTATTAAATCCCCCAATTTTTAATCAATTATTATTATCCTATACTTTATGTATATAATTATGTATTTTATCAGTATATAGACTGATGATATAGGAAACACTGGCAATTTGAATCCACCTTTACATCATAGACAGATAATACATAGATATAGATAAAGGGAATGTCACTGAAATAATATTAATAATCAGAATTATGAATTTCCAGATGACCCAGATTTTATACCATCAGCACAATATGATGGGGTCATTTCCCTATAAAATCACAAATTATTGTGTTTGCAGGGAGGGGAGGTTATTAAGTAAATTTTTTTCCCTTAAAGGATAGTCAAAAAATCTGGGCGAAGTTTGTCCATGAAAACTTCATAGAAATCTATTTTGATGATAGTCTTTTCTTTCCAAACAGAAATACATATAAAAACTTTTGAGAAGAGAACTTAATAAAAAATTAGAACATACATAAATTAATATTTTTCTAGGTGCAAATAACAGTCACTGTGAATTGGCTAAATGAAACAGAAGATTTATTTGCTTACATTACTGAAAGTCTTTGTGTTGTGCTGTGTGATAGTTAATACTGAGTGTCAACTTGATTGGATTGAAGGATGCAAACTATTGATCCTGGATACATCTGTGAGGGTGTTGTGAAAGGAGATTGACATTTGAGTCAGTGGACTGGGAAAAGCAGACCCATCCTTTATGTGGGTGGGTGCCATCTAATCAGCTGCCAGTGTGGCTAGACTACAAAGCAGGCAGAAAAATGAGAAAAGACTATACTGGCCTAGCCTCCCAGTCTGCATCATTCTCCCATGCTGGGCTCTTGAACACCAGACTCCAAGTTCTTCAGTTTTGGTACTCAGACTGGCTTTCCTTGCTCCTCAGTTTGCAGACAGCCTATTGTGGGACCTTGTGATCAAGCGAGTTAACAATACATTCACATACACACACACACACACACACACACACACACACACACACACATACACCCTATTAGTTTTTTCCGTCTAGAGAACCCTGACTAATAGAGATTTTGGTACCAGGAGTGGTTCTAGAGGAACAGAATATTAAGGATGAAGTTCTTTCATTTGTTTTGGAGTTTCTGGAGTTGGCTGCTCAATATGATTAGACCCAAAAATACTAAGGACTCTATATCTAATAGTGTGGAGAACACTAATAGTCCTTGGCATGAACTGTTTAGAGAGTTATGCAAAATAAATGCATTTGACACTCCCGATTCACTACTCGTGAAAGGCAAGGAGTTTAGTGACTCTATACATAATACTTTTGACCATATGTGGAGAACCAAGGAACATAATACAGCTGTTGTTCCTATGTTCAGAGGACAAAGTGACAAAAGAAAATGATGAACTCAGGGATTCTGTCTCCTGGCTTCAGAAGCAGATACTGAGCCTCAAATGTGCTAAGATTGCCCTGAGTCAGTCTATCTCCTGCAGAGAAAGAGCTGAAATTATGGTAAATCAGACGCAAGCTCTTATCATGTGAGTAGCTGACCTGCAATAAAAGGTGGATGCACCACCTTGCCAGGAGTCTACTGTTAAAATGAGGGCACTGATTGGAAAAGGATGGGACCCTGCAACTTGGAATGGGGATGTGTGGGAGGACCCTGATGAAGCTGGGGACACTGAGTTTCTAAACTTTGATGAAACTTTTTTGCCAGAAAAAACAGCTTCCCCATCCCCAGTAGTGGCAACATTCCCTCCTTAACCCAGGCTGCCATCAGCCTTTCCACATTTGTCTGAGGAGATAAACCCTGTGCTGCCTGAAGCAACAATGATGGCCTCTCCTGAGGCAGTTGTCAGGCAAGGTAATGTTAATTCTCCTCATGAGTCACCCCCAACACCCCTGTTTGCTTCTAGATGTATAACGGGACTAAAGTCCTGGCGGGCCCCTAGAGGTGAGGTTGACAGTGTGACCCATGATGAAGTATGCTACACTCAAAAAGAACTGCTTGAGTTTTCTAATTTATATAAATAGAAATCTGGAGAACAGGCATGGGAATGGATATTAAGGGTGTGGGATAATTGTGGAAGGACGTAGAGTTGGATCAGGCTGAATTTATTGATTTGGGTTTACCAAGTAGGGGGAGTTTAAAAAGGTTCTAATAGTTTACTTGCTTGGTTAGCTGAAATATGGATTAAAAGATCGCCCATTGTGAGTGAGCTGGAAATGCCTGATCTCGCTTGGTTTAATGTTAAGGAAGGGATTCAAAGGCTTAGGGAGATTGCGATGGTGGAGTGGATTAGTCACTTTAGACCTACTCACCCCAGCTGAGAGGGTCCAGATGATATGCCCCTGACCAATGCCTTGCAAAATAGATTTTTGAGGGCAGCACTTGTATCGTTGAAGAGCCCTATAATTGCTCTCCTCTGTATGTCAGATCAAACAGTGGGAATCACAGTCACTCAATTATAAAATTGAAATACAATGGGAATATTTGGATACTGGGGCCAGTGGTAGGGCCAAGTGGCAGCACTCAACCATCAAAGGCAAGGTGGGCCTCGCTACCATAATGGACAACAGAGGCAAAGTGGCGATCAGAATAGCCTGACTCGTGTAGAACTGATTGATTAGTGTTCCTAGAAGTAAAATTGATAGGAAGCCTACTCCATTCCTACTTAATTTATATAAGCAGAAAACTTCTAGGCCCAATGGACAAAAGCTAATTTGAATTATAAAAACAGAGACTCATGATCCCTCAATCAATTTCCAGACTTGAACCAGTTTACAGACCCAGCACCCCTTGAGTAAAGGGGAAGCTGAGTCCATTTGAGGAAGGACCCCACTACACTACCTACAATTTGTGCTGTTAATCTTTCTCCCATCCTTCCCCAAGGAGACCTCCGGCCTTTTACCAGGGTAACTGGTAACCAGTAAAAAGGTGACAATACTTTGCAGGGCTGGGGCAAAGTTCTGCAGAAGGCCATGTATGCTCTGAATCAGTGTGCAATATACAGTACTGTTTCTCCCTTGGCCAGGATTCACAGGTTCAGGAATTAGGGGTGGAAGTGAAAGTGGCACCACTCACCATCACTCCTAGTAATCCACTAGCAAAATGTTTGCTTCCTGTCCTCACGACATTATGTTCTGCTGGTCTAGAGGTCGTAGTTCCAGATGGAGGAATGCTGCTGCCAGGAGACACAACAATGATTCCATTAAACTGGAAGTTAAGATTGCTACCTGGACACTTTGGGCTCCTCCTACCTTTAAGTCAACAGGCTAAGAAGGGAGTTACAGTGTTGGCTTGGGTATTGACCCAGACTGTCATGATGAAATCAGTCTACTACTCCACAATGGAGGTAAGAAAGAGTACACATGGAATACAGGAGATCCATTAGGGCATCTCTTAGTATTCCCATGCTGTGTGATTAAGGTCAATGGGAAACTACAATAGCCCAATCCAGGCAGGACTACAAATGGCCCAGACCCTTCAGAAATGAAGATTTGGGTCATTCTACTAGGAAAAAACCATGACCTGCTGAGGTGCTTGCTGAGGGCAAAGGGAATACGAAATGTATAGTAGAAGAAGGCAGTCATTAGTACTAACTATGACAACGTGACCAACTGCAGAAATGAGCACTGTAATTGTCATGAGTATTTTCTCCTTCTTTTTTTTTTTTTGTTAAAAACATGTTTGTGCATGTATACACTTATGCTAAGAAAATATCTTCATTTTATTTCCTTTTTCTTTTATTACATGACATAAGATTTATTGACTTCATATCAGCACTTAAGTATTGTTAACTTATGTGATAGTATTTGGGTTGGGGATTGCTGCATTTCCAGTTGTACAAAGAATAGTTGTATTGTGTTAGGTGTAATTATGACCTTATGATTGTCTTTATTTGAAGATTATGTATGCTCTCAGGAGATTTGTATGGGTTCAAGTTGACAAGGGGTGGATTTGTGATGGTTAATACTGAGTGTCAACTTGATTGGATTGAAGGAAGATCAGTCCTTCAATTGATCCTGGGTATTGATCCTGGGTATGTCTGTGAGGATGTTGCCGAAGGAGATTAACATTTGAGTCAGTGGGCTGGGAAAGGCAGACCCATCCTTAATCTGGGTAGGCACCATCTAATCAACTGCCAGCATGGCTAGAATATAAAGCAAGCAGGAAAAAAAAAAAACCCAACCAACCAACCAAACAAACAAAAACAATGTGAAAGACTAGACTGACTTAGCCTCCCAGCCTACATCTTTCTCCGTGCTGTACCCTTCCTGCCCTTGAACATCAGACTCCATGTTCTTCAGTTTTGGGACTTGGACTGGCATTCCTTGCTCCTCAGCTTTCAGACGGCCTATTGTAGGATCTTGTGATTGTGTGAGGTAATATATATGGGAGTTTATTAAGTATTACCTTACACAATCACAAGGATATATATCTATTCTCTCAGTTCTGTCCCTCTACAGAGCGCTGACTAATACATGCTGCTTTCAGGTATGGATAAATTTAGGGTCTCAATATTACCAGGCTCTCACCATAACTGTGTTCATTTTTCCTCTGCAAGGGTTTAACTTTTAAACAAGCTTACTATAAAATTGCAGGAAGGTTGCTGACTTACAGCCTTAAAACACCTCCCCACAATTCAAACTGGAATTTCAGGACTAAATTTGATAGGTTCATTTGGAGTCGTTTGCCACATTTGTGGGTGTGTAAGGCAGCAAGTGGCTTAGGTCCAGGTCACAGACTCTCTGTTTAGGGGTTCATTCAGTCCTACCTCAATTATGAGGGCTATCAGTGCAGAGGAAATATGCACTAAGACAAATTTGTAGTAATGTTACAACCATTTGGAAATAAATATAGGAAGAAAAGATGAGCCACCATAAAAGCGAACTATGTGATGAAGAACGCTTATGTGTACAGAGAGAATGTATGAATGTTCAGCAGGAAATTAAAGAATAAAAAATTAGCAATACTGCCACAGTATTTTTTGTCAAACCACATTGCTCTCATTTTACTAAAATGATTTTAAAATTTACAGATTTCGTTTTACAGTTTCAAATAAACCTGAGTAGACATGTCTTTTGAGGAAAGCCAAAATTTAATAAATAGCAGCTTTGGAAATATGCAGCCTCTAGTTGTGACTGGTATTGTGTTTTGTTCTCTTCATTTAAAGCCTCATTCAACTGCACTCCTACTCGACTCTGTGTTTTTCAGACTAATTTATCATTTTTTTAAAGGAGCTCTCCTCTTTCTGCAAGTGGTGATCTGAGTCTGACATTCCTTATGCTTGTCTTTACTGAGTTAGTATTGATTTTACAACACATTGTATTGTTAGAAGAAAAACCCTTTGGTTTAACACTTTCACTAAAATGTTGCTAAATGCATATAATATGCTATTGCCATGTTGATCATGTTTTGCTCAATGTTTAATTCCATTCATTAGAGTGAGGCTGTACTACATTTGGAATGGCCACAAAACATATAGATGGCTATGTTCCTTGCACCCATTTTCTATGCCCAAGATTATTCCAGTGTGGGCAGCATTCTTAGATAACTCAGAATAGTATTACAGTGCCATTAAACAAAAAAAAATAGAAAGTGGACTTCACTGTCTTTTGCAAAATAAATTATGTATTCACAAAATTTGGTACATTAACTACAGAGGTAGTTAATTTCAAAATGCACATTTCACAACTCTGTAATAATAATCAGTTATCTGATGTGACCATTGATTGCCCAATTTTACCCTAATAGAGTTGTTAGTCTTGACACACCTCTTTGCTGAAATTTCTAATAGATTGTAAGTAACTAAAGGGAAACTAAGGTGGTTTTCTGAAAAAAATTCTCTGGGCTAACATGTCACTCATGGAATAATAAACTGGAGTGGATGACAGTTCTCACACCAGCTGCTTGACATCTGAACAGCTGCCAATGCCCTAGGAAATGTCACACCATCAGATATAGGCTCTGAGTGGGTGAGCAGCAAAAATGTATCTGGTAGAGGCCAGCACCCCAGGCCAGAGCTAACACCCCAGGCCCCGTCATCCCAAAAGCTTGAAGCCCGAGTTGAGCTGTCAGTTTAATAAATGAATAGCCTCTTTGTTTTGATCAGCATTGTCAAGGCTTATTTCAAAAAGGGACTCTGATTCCTCCCACAGACTAGCCCAGCCAAAGTCAATTGGTACAATTTCAAGGTGAATTTATTCATTCTTTATAAAGTTCTGTGTGCGAATATATCAAGACAGTTGAATAAATTGAAATAAATAGACTTGGAGTTACATATTCTCCCAGTAATTGAAATAGTTTCCCCCCAATATATTTATAGTAATAATTCTACCTTTACGAAACCTAGTCTAGCTACAGAAAGGAAAGCATAGAATTACCATTTTGATAACATATTTGGAAAATGCAACTGGGGCTAATATGTTGATAAGGGCACCTGAAAGTTGTCCTTGCCTTTAACTATTCCATGTTAAACTTTGAGTAAAGCACAGCTTTACCACTCGATAAAGATGCCTGATTAGCCTGCATTGATGTGCAAATATTTACCTTGAATTTGGTCATTTTAAAGAGATGTGCCCAAATGCTAGCTCTTTCTGTCTGCTTCATAGTACTTTGAATTTAAGTTATATATAGGACACTGAAATAAACAAAAAACAAAAGGCAGCAGCAGCGTTGATGTCCATCAGAAACAAGGAACTCTAGTTAATACATTGTATAAAATTAATTTAACATGGGTCACCTTAGAGGCCACCATTATGATTATTAATAATATCCAATAGTTTTAAATTGTGGCGCCAAGATTCACTTCATTTTTTCAAACTTTTTAACTTATTTTGCAAACAAATGGACTCTGAGTCATAGTCAGCAAGGGTTACTGTAACAAAAAGCTCTCCTGGATACAGTAGAAAAACCTTAAGTTTATCTGCATGTGATGGAGGGAGGAATTAATCTGGAACATTTACAGCATGCTGTTCTTAAAAGGATTTTCAAAGTATAAAATATCTTATCTAGAAGGTTTGGTTCCTCTTAAAATCATCAATAAGCCCTGGGAAATGTGGCAATCTGAGGTTTGGGAAGGAAAATGCTTTGACTTGATAATGAAGGACACCTGGGAGTGATTGGCGTTTGCTCACAGAAAAGTCAAATAATTGAGGTATAATGGTGAGACAAGGTTTAGAGAACAACTCAGTCCAATGCTAATCCTTTGAAAACTTAAAGCGATGTCTATGATTTTTTTTTCCCCAGTGACAAGCAATCTATAAAAGTGATCAAACCGATCAACTGAGAATGCCATTTCTCTCCCTTTATCACTGTTTATCTCATTCTTTTAAAGCAAACTGAAGCTCCCTCTCCTATCCATCAGAGTGTATATAAGCTCTGATGTGTGACCCATGGGCAAATGAGCATTTCTTAGCCACTGCCTGGAACATTATTATTTCATAAAACATAAACAATAAATGTGTGAGTTATAGTCAGTCTGAGGAGATGTATGGCTTGAATAAAATAAATTGCAAAAGGATATTTTTACTTCTGTGTCATTAAAGAAATATATATATAGCCAAGTAAGTTGTTATTGATTACAAGTGTTTTTTCATAGTTCTCCCAGGAAAGCCCAAATGTATGAGCTATAAACCTGAGCTCCAATTTTAGTAGATGGATATCTATACACTCATAACATATTATCCAAGCAGTATGTTATTTGATGGTGAATAGAGATCATATTAATTTCAGAGTTCGTCCTAACCTTAAGCAAAAGGGCATTTGTGGATCTGGAAGGAATAGCAATGGTGCCTTGGATGTAGAGCCTCTCTTGATAAACTATTTGTTTCTTATTTTTATTTTTTATAATTTGTTTTTCCTTTTATTTTAGAGACACGGTCTGTATGTTGGCCAGGCTGGTCTCAAACTCCTGACCTCAAGACATCCTCCTGCCTCAGCATCCAGAGTAGCTGGATTCCAGGCATGAGTCACCATGCCCAGCTCCCAAGCTACTTGTTGATTATAAAAATTTTAATAAAGGAAGCACTGCTGAGAAAGAAATGACTTTAAACTCTAAGAACAAATTGAGACCATGAAAGTTGTAGTCACCTTCCATTTGTAGAGTCTAAATTGTATCTGAACGTAAAATAACCCTTTGAATAAAGAATTACAATGATATTACCTCAGGAGACCCTGCCTGAAAGATACAGTAGTTTTTATTTTTTTGTGAGACAGAGTCTCACTCTGTTGCCCAGGCTGGAGTGCAATGGCTTGCTTGCTGTGACCTCTGCCTCCCGGGTTCAAGCAATTCTCCTGCCTCAGCCTCCCAAGTAGCTGGGTTTACAGGTGCACACCACCATGCCTGGCTAATGTTTTGTATTTTTAGTAGATATGGGGTTTCGCCATGTTGGCCAGGCTGGTCTCAAACTCCTGACCTCAGGTGATCCACCTGCCTCGGCCTCTCAAAGTGTTGGGATTACAGACATGAGCCACCGTGCCCAGAAGACATAGCAGTTTTTTATTGCCCATGCTTCTTGCCTTTCTTAAGCTGAGAATGAGCAGTTCGTATTTTCAGGGGATTCTTCAGGGAGTTTTTAATGTAAGAATTTGAGGCCGGGCGCGGTGGCTCATGTGTGTAATCCCAGCACTTTGGGAGGCCGAGGCGGGCGGATCATGAGGTCAGGAGATCGAGACTATCCTGGCTAACAAAGCAGTTATAGATAATATATAAATGAATGAATGCAGTTGTGTTCCAATAAAACTTTATTTACAGAAACCTGGTCGGGCGTGGTGGCTCATGCCTATAATCCCAGCACTTTGGGAGGCTGAGACAGGCAGATTACCTGGAGCGAGGAGCTTGAGACCAGCCTGTCCAACACGATGAAAACCCATGTCTACTAAAAATACAAAAATTAACTGGGCATCATGGTGTGTGCCTGTAGTCCCAGCTACTTGGGAGGCTGAGGCATGAGAATTGCTTGAACCTGGGAGGAGGAGGCTGCAGTAAGCCAAGATCATGCCACTGCACTCCAGTCTGGGTGAGAGAGTGAGACTCTGTCTCAAAACCAACAAACAGACAAAGAAAAAATTTTATTTACAGAAACCTATGGTAGGATGGAGTTGGCTTCTAGCCTGTAGTCAGCCTCTGATACAGAATACAAAATGTGTAGGTAATGAGACTCTATTGTTCTAATTCACATCAATAAATTAATGCAACCTATTGTTACCTCTTGGAGTTGAGATAATTCCTTTTATTTATTATTTGTTTTTGAGACAGGCTCTCACTCTGTCACCCAGGCTGGAGTGCAGTGGTGCAATCAAGTTGTCCTCCCACTTCAGCCTATAGCGTAGCTGGGACTACAGGCACATGCCACCATGCCTGTCTAATTTATATTTATTTATTTATTTTTTTTTTTTTGAGACGGAGTCTGGCTCTGTCGCCCAGGCTGGAGTACAGTGGCCGGATCTTAGCTCATAGAGAAAGAGTCTTGCTATGTTGCCCAGGCTGGTCTCAAACTCCTGGACTCAAGCAACCCTCCCACCTTGGCCTGGGAAAGTGCTCAATTATAGGAATGAGCAGATGTCTGTGGCCTGGGATAATTCCTAAGACTTACACTACCTGATTTTGCTCTTCAACACTCCTGTTACTCAAAACTAGACAACAAAATACCAGTCAAATGTTAGATCTCAATGTTTGGTAGCAAGTCTCAATATAATTAAGGTTCTTCAATAACCAAAACTTTTATTGAACTCATCCAATCATCAAATTTGTATATGTGCTAGACAGGAGAGATTACAATGTCTCCATCATGGAACAAAACAAAACCTAATAAACCACCAAATAAACAAATTATTTACATTGTAACCAATCTTTTATAGAAAGAAAACTAAGGAGCTGATATTGAGAATAGCGTGATGGGGATTGTACTTTCTATTGAGTAGTTTAGGGACCTTTTATCTTTTTCTCTCTATTGGTTAGAAACAAAGGCAAAATAGGGCGTTGCTTGGACATAATTTCAGTGGCAAGAATGGACTAATTAAATTAGGATATTTCAGAAAAATAAGTAATTTCCTCAATAGGTAAATGTGACAAAATTCAAAAGGTGCAAAAATATATAAAGTAAATTTTCTCCCCAACAGCTCTTAACTACTCAGTTTCCTTCACTAAAGGAAATACTATTATCAGTTTTTAAAATTCATTGTATATATATGAATATATATTTATAAACACATATACGTACTAGAAAATCAAACTTGGAAGATAGATATATCAATTTCCTGCCTTTGTTATGCATTCATACTTCAGCATATACAAGCTCACTGGTACATTTAGAACTTTAATGATGGGTACTTTATATATTTCTAATTAAATACTGTTATACAGTGCAGTAATAAAATTACTCATACTTAAAATTTTGCTTGAGATATCTGTGTTAAGGGGCAATGGTTGATGAGTCTGTCACTTTTCTGAATATTGTGCAACCAGAGGAGTTAACTGCTGTTTTATTCCAGACTGTCTTATCAGTGATGTTTTTATGACCAACACCCTAAAGATGGAGATGATGTCTCCCTCTGGAAAAAAAAGCAGATGTATTTACTGGTTAGCATAAAAGTTTCAGACTTCCTAAGCTCAAAGCTCCTCCAGCTCTGAAGCAAACCCACCACAAAGGCTGCCCTTCCATGTTGCCCCTGTGGAACTCGAAGGGACAAAGGGAATTGATGAGAACCTGCATCTTGTGCGGCTTTCTGTCCCATGCACTATACTGCTCTGCGTCTCCGGCCTAGGAGTCTCCAACCTTCTGCCAACACACGTGAAACTGTGACAAGTGATTTGTTAGCTCAGAAGTAGGGGAAAAAATAACAGATTCTTCTTCACTGTTTGAAATTATCTGTGGGGATAAATTCCTAGAATGAAAAATGTGTAGCTGAAGATTAAATGCATTATAAATACATGTTGACCATTACATTAATATCAACATATATTAATATCAACATATAATCTCTTCCTCCAATCTCACTAACAAGTTGTATTATCTAACTTGATATTTGCCAACTTGTTAAGTGAAAATAGCATCTGATTGTATTTTTATTTTGCATTTCACAATGAATGACTCTAAATATTAACTCAAGTACTTAATCACTATTTATATATATACATTTCGCTGGAATTTCTATTCTATCCTTCCTCATTTTTCTATTGGTTTTTCTTACTGATTATTTAGAGTTCTTAAGGTATTAACAAATTAAGTTTTTGTATATCACACATTTTACGTATTTCCCTGCAATATTCTAATGCCTTTTTACTTTAAGTTTCCTTTTAGGAATTTTTTTTTTAATTTTAAGCAGACAAATTTATCAATATTCTCTTTAATGACTCCTAAATTTATGTGATCTTAAGGCCTTTCCTACTCAAATATTATATAAAAACTAGGTTTTGCTGCTCGTTGTACCTTTCTGATTTTATTTTCCACTTTTAAATCTTTGATCCATCCACAATGTATTTTTGAGTAAGGATTAAGATATAGATCCATCTACTTTCTTTTCCTGAATTAGGGTATTTTTGAAATAATCAACACCATGTTAGAAATCTTAATTGAGATTTGAAACAAAAAAGAATTTCCTCAAGAATAACTTAATCACACACTTGAGATAAACTATTAACTGAATTTACTAAACCGTTAAATTAAACATTTCAGCTAATTACCAAGATAGTACTGAATTTTAAGATTTGCTTTGGCCACCAGGCCTTCTTCACAGAGGGAGGGAATTGCACATACTCTCTAGTGAGGTCATTTGCAGAACTTTGATTTCGATCATTCTTCCTCCCTTTCTTTCCTATTTCCTCCTCCTTCCCTTTCTGTTCCCTTCTGTCCTTACTTCTTTCCCCCCTTACTTTCTTTCTAAAACTACAAAAATTAACTGGGCCTGGTGGTGTGGTCCTGTAGATGTTAAAAAAAAATAACCAAACTGTCAAGATGTCTCCTCAAATTTTAACCATTTACTTAAGAAAATCCCAGCATGACTATTAATTTTATCCAAAATTTTTAGAGGTTTGACCCATTTCCACCCCTTGAACGCTGTGGACTTCTGGATGTTGGCATGAAAACCTGCTGACTTGGATATTAATGGCTTACTTTGCTTCAGAGATGTCCTCATCTAAACTCTATTCATTTTCTCCTCCCTCCATGTCTGAAGTTCCAGGACCTTCCTTGTCATGGAAGAACCAATTTTTCTCACAGCTAACTTCCTTTTGGTTCCTTGACTTTGTCTCGTGCTGGTCCAGTTGCTTCCTGTGCCTTTTGCTGACATAGCAGGAAAAGGTTGTGCCTAGAACATGCTTGTGGTTGATAGAGATGACTCTGCTGAATTATGCAGGGATGCTGAACTCTCTCCTATGCTTGAGCTGCTTCTCCATTATTGAATAGAGAAGGGTATTTGAGGATATTAGAATTAATCATGACATTAGCTTTCCAACAATGAATACCCTCATACTGCAACCTACAAAAACCACACAAGGAAGTAAACAGTAAAACCAAAACAAAATAAAAACAGTTCTACTACAGGTGTGCATTATTCAACTTTCATATATTGTTCAACCTCCAAACAACTACATGAAAAAAATTATAAAGCATATAGAGAAGTATGAACTGTGTTTCCTTTGTTTGCTTTCTGGAATAGGTGTATGGGAGGCATTGTTTATTCTTTTTACTTCTGTTTCAATTTTTTCATTCTTGTTACTTTTAACTTTTATTTATGTACTTCTTTATTTAATGTTTTTCAAAATACATTTTTAAAAACTTTTTGTTTGAGGGGTACATGTGCAAGTTGGTTCTATAGGTGAGTTTTGTGTCATGGGGGTTTGGCATACATATAATTTTGTCACCCAGGTGTAATAATAAGCATAATATCCAATAGGTAGTCTTCTTTACCCTCACCCTTCTCTCACCCTCCACCCTCAAGTAGGCCCCAGTGGCTGCCGTTACTGTCTTTGTGTCCATGTGTACTCAATGTTTAGCTCTCACTTATAAGTGAAAATATGTGGTATTTGGTTTGCTGCTCCTGTGTTAATTCACTTAGGAAAATAGCCTCCAGCTCCATCCATGTTGCTGCACAGGATATTATCTCATTTTTTTATAGCTATATTGTAAGTATTCCATGATGTATATGTACTACATTTCCTTTATCCAGCTTACTGTTGATGGGCATTTTGGTTGATTCCATGTGTTTGCTATTGTGAATAGTGCTGTGATGAACATATGCATGCGTGTGTCTTTTTTTTTTTCTTTTTTCTTTTTTTTTTTTTGAGATGGAGTCTCGCTCTGCTGCCCAGGCTGGAGTGCACAGTGGTGCCATCTCGGCTCATTGCAAGCTCTGCCTTCCAGGTTCACGCCATTCTCCTGCCTCAGCCTCCTGAGTAGCTGGGACTACAGGCACCCACCACTAAGCCCCAGCTATTTTTTTTTTTTATATTTTTAGTAGAGATGGGGTTTCACCATGTTAGCCAGGATGGTCTCAATCTCCTGACCTCATGGTCCGCCTGTCTCGGCCTCCCAAAGTGCTGGGATTACAGGCGTGAACGAGTGCACCTGGCTGCATGTGTCTTTATGATAGAACAATTTATTTTCCTTTGGGTATATAGCAAATAATGAGATTGCTGGCTCAGATAGTAGTTTTAAGTTTTTTGAGAAATCACCAAACTGCTTTTTACAGTGGCTAAACTAATTTACATTCCTACCAGCAGAGTATTTCTCTGTAGCATCACCAGCATCTGTTATTTTTTGACTTTTTAATAATGGTCATTTTGACTGGTATGAGATCATTGTGGTTTTGATATGCATTCCTCTAATGACTATTGATGTTGAGCATTTTTTCATATGCCTTTGATTGTATATAAATCTTTTGAGAATTGTCTGTTCATGTCTTTTGTCCAGTTTTTAAATGGGGTTGTTTGTTTTGTGCTTGTTAATTTGTTTAAGTTCCTTATAGATTCTAGATATTAGGCATTTCTCAGATGCATAGTTTGCAATAGTTTCTCACATTCTCTGTTTACTCTGTTGATAGTCGTTTGTTGTGCAGAAGCTCTTTAGTTTAATTAGGTCCCGTTTGTCAATTTCTGTTTTTGTTACCATTACTTTAGGCATCTTTGTCACAAAATCTTTGCTAGAGTCTATGTCTAGAATGGTATTTCCTCGGTTTTCTTCAAGAATTTTTATGGTTTTAGATTTTACATTTAAGTCTTTAATCTATTGTGAGTAGATTTTTGTATATGGCATAAGGAGGAAGTCCAGTTTTGATCTTCTGCATATGGGTAGCCAGCTATCCTAGCATCATTGATTGAATGGGGAGTTCTTTCTCTTTTGTTTGTTTTTGTCAACTTTGTTGAAGATCATATGGTTGCAGGTGTGTGGCTTTATTTCTGGGTGTTCTATGTGACTGTTTTGGTACCAATACCATGTGATTTTTGTTACTGTACCTTGTAGTATAGTTTGAAGTCAGGTCATATGATGCCTCCAGCTTTGTTTCTTTTGATTAGGATTGCTTTGGCTGTTCGGACTCTTTTTTGGTTCCATTTGAATCGTTTTTTTTTTTTTTTTAGTTCTACAAGGAATGTTATTGGTGGTTTGACAGGAATAGCATTAAATCTGTAAACTATTTTAGGCAGTATGGTGATTTTAACAATATTGATGCTTCCCATCCATGAGCATAGAATGTTTTTCTATTTATTTGTGTCATCTCTGATTTCTTTGGGCAGTGTAATCCTTGTTGTAGAGACCTTTTACGTCTCTCGTTAGTGTTTTGTAAACAACTTGGAATGTGTGAGGCTTGAAAAAGAGTGTTTATAATTATATTTCTATGAATTAAGGAATCAAGGGTCTTTGTAAAACATCTTTTGATAGTTTATTGAGATAAAATTTAATGCATTACTGCATATATTTAAATATACAATTTGATCTACCTGGAAAACCATTATCACAATCAAGATAGTAAACAGACTCATCACCCCCAAAAGTTTTCTTATGCCTTCTGTTATCTCTCTTTCTTATCACTCCCCATCTCCCTCCTAGGCAACTCCCTGATCTGCATACTGATACTAAAATTTAATTTGTATTAAATAGATATTTATATAAATTGAATCATGCAGCATGTATTCTTTTTAGTCTGCTTGCTATCATTCAGCATAATTACTTTGATATACAACCATGTATTGCATTTGATAGTTCATCATATTTTATTTTTCTGTTGTAGTTATTTGTATGGATATACCACAATTTGTAGATGTTAGTAAACATTAGATTGTTTCTAATTTTTAGCAGATTGTTTCCAAGTTTTAGCTGTTACAAATAAAGCTGCTATAAACATTTATATTCTTGTCTTTGTGTGAACATATGTTTTCATTTCTGCTCCTCAAATATCTAGAAATGAAATGTCTAGGTATATGTTGGTGTATGTTTAACTCTTTATGAAATTGACAAACTTTTTAAAATGTGGTTGTACCGTTTTACATTCCCACCATCAGTGGCAAATTAAAATTACAGTTCTGTTTCCTTGCTAAAAAGATCAGTCTTTTTAACTGTAGCCAATCTGACAGATGTGTAGTGGTCTCTCAATGTGGTTTTAATATGCATTTCTCTGATGATAAATTATGTTTACCATCTTTTCATGTGCTTATTCGGTAATCAGAAAATCTACCTCACAAAAATGCTTATGTAAATGTTTTGCCCATTTTCATTTGGTTCATTTTTTAAACTTAGTTTAGAAAGTTCTTTTTACATTCTAGATACAAGGCCTTCATCAGATATGTAATTTGCAAGAATTTTCTTTAGCTCATGGTTTTCCTTTTGTTCCTTTTATTCAGTTAACAGATTTTTATTTTTCCTTTGAAAGAGAAGAATTAATTGTTATAAGGCCCAAATTACCATTTGTTTTTCTTTTATGGTCAGTGTTTAGTGTCATATCTAGGAAATTTTTGCTTAATGCAAGATCACACACATTTTCATGTGACTTTTATTTGGCTTATAGTATTGTAAGTATTATAATTTACATTTATGTTTATGAAAATTTTGAGATACATTTTGTGTATGTTGTAAGGTATGGATCCAAGGTTTTTTGTTTTTTTTTTAGTGTGTGTACATATTGGTAAAAAATTTTGTCTGTCCCAAAGAGAGGTCTGATCTCTGCCCTTGGCTTGTAGGAGGAGGTATACCTGAGAGGATTGTTTTCAGGGTGAGGAGTGGCCATGTTAGATGTGAGGATGGAGGAGTCCACAATGGTTTAGTTTTAGAGTGCAGAATGGTCATGTCAGAAAGACCAACAATGTAACTTAAGATGGGGGGCTTTTGGTTATGTGGAACCCAGAAACTGAGTACAAACACATTGGTTGACACAAGTCAACCAATCATGCATATATAATAGAGCCTAAATAAACAAAAAAAACTCCTCCCTGAAGCTTGGGCAAGCCTTTTTGGTTGACACTTCTCTGTGTGCATTATTCTGTGTTGATGACAGTAGAGTGACATGTCCGGACTCCATGGGAAAAGACAACAGCAGCTCCTGAAGTTCACCCTGTATGCATATTTCTTTAGCTGATTTTATTGTATATCCTTTCCCTGTATTGAATAATAACTGTGAATATAATAGCTCTCAGTGAGTCCTGTGAGTCCTTCTAATACTATCAGACTTGAGGATGGTGTGGGAAACTCCTTTGACTTTGTGATCAGTGTCAAAAGTGTCAGGAGTCTTGAGAATTGTGCTCTTTAACTTTGTACTTGGTTCTAAGCTCCTTGCAATATGGATATCCAATTGACCTGATACCATTTTTTGAAAAGACAATCTTTGTAACTTTCTCAAAAATTGGTAATCCATAAATGTGTGAATCTCTTTCCCAACTCTATATTCTGTTCCATTTATCTGTGTCTCTATCTTCATCAATACCAGATTGTCTTGATTGCTATAGCTTTATAACAAATCTTGAAATCAGGTAATGTTGATCCTCCAATTTTGCACATATTTTTGAAATTTCTTTTGAATATTCTAGATACATCCTCTTTCCCTATAAATCATCTTATCAGTTTGTACAAAAAGCCTGATGACATTTTGATTGCATTGAATCTAAAGATAAATTTGAGAGCTCCATGAACACTAAATGTCTCTTCATTATGTGGATTTCCTTCAGTTTTTCAGTGCATTTTATGGTTTAAAGTGTATAGGTCTTACACATCGTTTGTCATATTTATTACTAAGTGTTTTATATTTTTGATGCTATGGAGGAGTATTTTTAAAAATTTTAATTTATGATTGTTGCTTGATAATAGAAATCTAATTGATTTGTTTTGTACATTGATCTTGTATTTTAAAAGCTTTGTAAATGCACCTGTTGGTTCTACTGCCTTTTTAATATATTCTTTCAGATTTTATACATAGATCATAATGTCATTTTCAAATAGAGATAATTAATTATTCCTCTCCAATTTTGAGGTCTATTCTTTATCCTTTGCCTATTTTTACTGGCTAGAACTTCTAGTACAGTACTAAATAGACTCAAAGAGTGCACATTCTTTTGTTGTTCTGATCTTAAGGGGAAGCTACTTACGGTTTGTCATGAAGTATTATGTAAACTATGCTTTTTTCAAAAGCATACTCTTTGTCAGATTGACTTTTCTTTCTATTCTTAATTTACTGAAAGTTTCTAATCAGGAATATATGTTGGATTTGAGTAATCTTTAGCACATTATGATCATATATGACATTTCTTTTTCAGTTTAGTTAATGTGGTGAATTACATTGTTTGATTTTTGAATATTAAACTAACCTTGCATTCCTGTAATAAATACCACTTGGTCATGATAAATTATCATATATATTACAAATCTGATTATTTAAAATGTTTATAATTTTACATCTATCTTCATGAGGAGTATTACTATATAGTTATTTTTCTTCTGCCTTTGATTTTGTTATCAGAGTAATGCTAGCTTCATGAGATGCATTAAAAAGTTGCTTCTCATGTTCAAGTTTCTGAAGGAGTTTACGTAAATTTAGTATTACTTTTTATTAGATATTTGGTAGATTTTATCAGTGATACCTTGTAGTGCTGGAATGACCTTTGTGTGAAGGTTTCAACTATAAATGCAAACACAAAAGTATTGTTATAGTGACATTTAGCTTGTCTATTTCTTCTTGCATGAATTTGATACTTTGGCTATTTCAAGGAGTATATTCATTTTATCTATTATCAGGAGTTAGAAAACTATGACTCATAAGCCAAATAGATCATGTAGCCATGCCAACTAAGAACTTATACATATATATGTATATGTGTACACACACAGATATATAAAATGTACATACACACATATGTGTGTGTATATGTTTTTACATTCTTAGAGAATTGAAAAATAACAAAGAAAAATAGGAGATAAAGACTGCATATAGAGCACAAAGTTTGAACATTCATTGTCAGCCTTGATCCTTAAAGGGTTTACTGATCCTTGATCTAAATTGGTAAATTTATTGGCATTGAGATAGTAATAATCCCTTATTATTTTAATATCTATAGATATGTAATGAGGCTATTTTTCATATTGCTGATATTGGTCATTAACATCATTTTTCTTTTCTCACTGATTATTCTGGCTAGAAGTTTATAAATTTTGTTGATCTTAAAAAAACAACTTTTGATTTGAGTGACTTTTGTATATTTTTCTCTGATTTCTATTTTATTGTTTTCTGCTCTGATCTTTATTTTTTTATTTTTCTTCAGAGTTTTAATTTGTTCTTTTTTTTTTAATTAGAAAACAAGATCTCTTATTTAAGACCTTTCTTCTGTAATACAGGTGGTTAATCCTGTTAATTATCTCTCTAAGAACTGCTTTTAGATGCACTCCTCAAATTTTAATACACTCTGCTTTTATTTTCTTTCAATTCAAATTATTTTCTAATGTTCCATTGACTTTTTCTGTGACACATGGATTATATAAAGATTTATTATTTAGTTTTGACATATTTGGGGATTCTCCAAATCCTTCTTTATTATTAATTTCTCATTTAATTTGATAGTGATCAGATAATATACTTTGTATGACTGGTCTCCTTTTAAATTTATTACCCACTACTGAGGCAAGACTCTTCTTATATTCTGCTCAATGTTTCATTAATTATGAGATTTTCCAATCTGACTGGAAAGCACTGGCACTATTCCCAGCCTGTGAGATCTCCAGAATTCTCTCTCTGTGCAGTTCCCATATTCTGCCTTACGAACTCTAGCTGCTTGGTCTCCCCAGATTATCTGCTCCATCTCTTGGACTTAGGGAGACTTCCATGTTTCAGTTGCATTGCCCCTCTCTGTGTCACATACTGAGAACTCTGTGTAGTGAGCCTGCACAGATCTTGGACTTACATTTGCTTTCCCTTTCTTAGTGATCCCAGTCCTCTGTTGCCTGCTGTCCATTATCTTCAGAACAATTTCTAAATATATTTTGTCCAGTGTTTTTGTTTTCTTTACACTAGGGAATAAATTCAGTCCATGGTACTCTCTTTTGTCTGGAAGACATCAAAATTTCTTTACAAACGTGAAAAGTGTGCCAGCTTTAACTATTTGTTATTCTGACTCCAAATTAATAAATACTATATCCCAATTGTCCTTTGAATGAATCAAATTTCTCATTCATTTTTTCCTAGACTTTTCTATCCAATCTTAGGAATCTAAATATTTCTTTAGAGTTTATATAATTCCCTATAGCTCTGGCAAAACCTCCCATGACTTGATGTATCAATAGTTATGTAGAAATGATATGCTAATTTTGTATGAAATTACAGTAGATATCTGTGGGACAGTCTACTTCACCACTTTTCTTCTCAAAAATCACCCTCCTATTTACAAGGGTGTGGCTCTATTTTATAAGATCCTGTCCTTAGTGGGCATAGTTGACTGAACCAAAGTTACATGACTCAAAATTAGCTCAACTAATTATATTGCAGAAACTTGGAATTGGAATTTAATATTATTTAATTATTTTTATTTTATTATGGGTTGACTACAGAATGGCAGGTGGAAAAAAGGGTAGACTTTGAGTGTAGAAGGAGAAAGATGAGAGAGAGAGGAGAAGATGGAAGAAGAAAAGAGAAGAAAAAGAAGAAGAGCAGGAGAAGGAAGAAGAAGAGAAAGGGAGGAGAAATCAGAAGAGAAGGAAGAGTAGAAAGAAAAAATAGAAGCAAAAAAAGAGAAGTGAGAGAATAAAGTTCAGTAGAATAGATCAGAAGACAGGGAGAAAAGGAAAGAAAGGAGTTAGAGAAAAAGAGAATACAAAGAGAAGAAGTAAGCAGCTACACAGGGTCAGATTTGAGGGTTTTGAAGAGTTTCTTGCTTTTGGCTGTGTAACTGTGCCTGGCTTCCGTGAAACATCCTGCAACTCATATAAAATGTCTTGCTCTCTCGCTTAAAATGAATCCCATTTTCCATAGTCAAAGAATGTTACCTAATGTAGAGATGTAAATTAATTCTCGAAACATGGTCACTAGATTCAGGAAAGTCATTATCTACAAAGGTAAACAAATGCTTGTTGCCAAAATATAGACGTATATAGGCTATTGGAGTTAGAGCAGAAGATCATTGACATCTGAAGTAGCTGAAAAGACTCGGAAGGTAAGACGATCCTTAAAATTCAAGAAACATTTCCCTATTTGGAGAGGAACAAAAGTTCATTTTAGGAATGTGAAATATCATGAACAGAGGCATGGAGGTAAAACAGAGCAAGGAAAGGAAGAAGCACTGTTTAATTGGAACATGTATATGCGGACTGTGAGAGATGAATTTGCATATTTTGTGAGGTATGAAGAAAGGCTTTAGAATCCATCATTAGATTTGATGCAGTGGACATTGTTGGGGGTGGTGTATTTCTTTCTCTACTTGTTTTAAAACAGGCAGTGACACCATGTAGCACGCTTCTAGGGAGATTAGTCCAGTAAGAAAGTACAGGATTGATTAAAAAGCCCAGAGCCTAGATGGAAGAAATGGATTAAGAGGCTTCATCAATTAAGAGACTTTTGCTTTAGGTCACAGAAAAACTTAACTGCTACTGGCTTACAGAGAGAGAGGGAGTAGGGGCAGGAAAGGAATTGAATTTAAATATATCAGAACACATAACTAAAACATCCATGGATAGAGCTGAATTCAGAAAATGACAGCATTTGGGGCTGAAGTAATGTCATTAGGGCTAAGTTTTCTCTGGCATCTGTCTCATCTTGTGCTGGCCTAAATCCACATCTCCACATCATCACCTGTTAGTTTGACCCTCTTTTACGTGGGTTAAATGATGCCTACAGAACTCCAGCATCAATTTGCCCAAGTTTCATGTCCAGCAGGAAAGAACACACACCTTTCTAGACTCATCTCTCAGTCCTAGCTATTGTTCTGCCTGGCCAGTGTGGAGCACAGGCTTTTCCCAGAATAAGCCTTCTGGTCAGGAGGATAAAATGCTTTGTATGTTGTATAGAATACAACACATTTGTCACATCCAAGCCATGTATTTGTCAACATGGCATAGAAAGGTGGAATATTCAACTTTGATTTGTTGCTCAATGCTAGTCAGTTTATCCCACAGTCACTTTTCATAATTTCAGTGTTTTATAATAAGGGAAGCAACACCATTTGTAAGATGAAAATAGGTAACTGAGTTTTCAGTTCCAACAATATATTTAAAAGCCATCATTTTAGATTACTGATTTTTGGTATAGTTTTATTTTGTTTTAAGTATTCCAGAACACAAACACACTGTATATGACAAATGTCTTCTCATTGTGAACTTCTACAATATGCATAACCCCTTGAAGTCAGGAATCTATAATAGAAATACTGATGTTACCGTAACTCTGCTAAAGTGAACTGTGCTGCTGTGATAAGAAGAAAATGTATGTTTGCCTTTGGAAGACTCATCATCTTTCCAAATCATGATTAGTAGGTGGCAGGACAATATAACACCGAATCTTATGCAAAGATAGCCTGGATTTGAAATATGAATCTTTTGCCAGTGCAAGAGCTGAAGATGACAGTTGTAATCTCTTCAGATTCATAATTTACTAAGTTGTAGGCAGGTTAGCAGTGATTGATCATCCTCAGGAGGGGTGTTAGTAATTTTAAAATCATTTCATTGCATTACACAAATACGAAATTTAGAAGTTTGAAACTGTCTTTATCTCTAAGCAAATATTGGAAACAGGCTTACATCTGGAAACTAAATGTATACAAGGGCATGCTTATTGCAATATATACCTCTCCTGTAGCTTATCATTTCCTATAGTAGATATTACAGAGGGGATTGTTTTCAGTATGAAAAGTTTTCTGTTATTATGAGGATACCCAACATTAGCTACAGAATGAAGTATAGCAAAGAACTATAAGTTTTCCTATGAAATAGTGACATGAAATTTGCCACCGCCTTTGTAGTCAACAAAGAACATTTTGAGATGAAATTATTCAGCGTATAGTAGCAGAGGCAGAAAGGCTGAACTTACTCTCTTCAATGAAACTAAGACACCATTATGGCCTATCATAGCAAGGGGTGTTTGCCATTTAAAACCATCCAGGAAAGTCGTAGGAAGACAGCTGAATAATGCAGATGAAGGAGTTCTCAATTCCAACTTTGTATAGGCTTCATCTTTTTTATCACCTAGAGATAACATTATGAAATTGATGTAGCTTAGGACACAACGGAAGCTGTGTTTCTGGAAATATCACAGATTGTTTCCTTTTACCTCAGTTGCCACTCTTTCTTCCCATATCTCCGATTCTCTTGCAACAGAAATTCCAGTGTTACTGTGTAATGGATCAGGGTTGAATGGTCAGCTTAGCTTCTACCCCTTTGAAGGCTTACACGAGGGACATTACTGCTTGCTGGAGATGCTCCTCCTTAAACTTCCAAACTTCTATATCCACAGACTACAGTAGATCTGCAGAATGTGAATCAAAACATGAGGTAAAAGCTCAATGAGCTGTAGAAACTTACAAAGTGAATTACCCTCATGGCATTTCTCCATCCCATGGGAATCAAGTTACCATGACTATGTCTGGCTCAATAAAAGAAATATTTTCACAATGACCTGTGTGTTTCAAAAATGCAATTTTAAGGATGTGGTATCATACACCTGTAGTCCCAGCTGCTCAGGAGGCTGAGGCAGGAAGACAGCTTGAGGCCAGGAGTTGGGGGCTGCAGTGAGCTATGATTATAGCAGTGAGCTATGATTATAGCTGTGTACTTCAGTCTGGGCAACAGAGCAAGACCCCATCTTTTTTAAAAAATGCCATTTTTGGCCAGGCGCAGTGGCTCCTGCCTGTAATCCCAGCACTTTGGGTGGCCGAGGTGGGCAGATCACGAGGTGAAGAGTTCAAGGCCAGCCTGGCCAACATAGCGAAAACCTCATCTCTACTAAAAATACAATAAATGAGCTAGGCATTTATTACAGGTGGCAGGCACCTGTAATCCCCAGCTACTTGGGAGGCTGAGTTAGGAGAATCACTTGAACCTGGGAGGTGGAGGTTGCAGTGAGCAGAGATCACGCCATTGCACTCCAGCCTGGGAGACAGTGCGAGACTCCCTCTCAAAAAAAAAAAAAACAACTTGTATGCAAAGCTGGTTCATTCTTGGCTTAACATGTGGCAGAAGAGAGAAGACACCACTCAGGATAGATTAAAGATGAATTTTACAGGGGACACAACAGAGTAGAAGTCAGCAAAGAGCCAGTATCTCCCCACCCACCCAGACTTTCATCAGCTGCAAAGAGATTCATGACAGACAACCACGGTCTGCAGGGCAGGCCTTGAGGTTAAGTTCCAGGGAAGGAAATATGACCTCTGTTGTTTTCTTTTCTATTAGGGCAAGCACTAGAAGCACCTGGTTAGTGGGGGACAAATAGATCATTTGCAGCGTCAGGCAGCCTGGAGTTAGATACTCACTGATCCTATGAGGTGGCTGGGAAAGTTTTCATTTTTTTGTCTGCTGAGAGAGAAGCTACTAGCCTCGGTGGAAAGTTGTGAGAAAGTTCTGGTCCTGGTGAAATGATTTTTCTAGCATCTAGAGAGAGCATTTAAGGGCATTTCAGAACCATCTTTTTTTTTTTGTCACTTCACAACAATGAATTCATTTCTCCCTACTATCATCTTCCCAATACAAGTTGTCCCTCAGGTCCCTTTGACACTGTTGTACAGGAGAAGATGGAAGGAAGTCCATATATGGTAATCTTATCTTATCTGCTAAAATTCCACATAAGTCATGCCAGACACTTTGGCACTGCCACGCTTCATTTAAAAATTCTTAAATTCTATATTTGGTTTGCATCTGAGACCAGAAAAACCAGCAGTCTTCACTCTTCTTAGTAAAACTACTGTTTACAGGGTGGCTAAAATTGAGACTCACCACTAGAGTTTTATTTTGTTTTGTTTTATTGTTGTTTTTTGTTCATTTTTATTTATTTTTTAAACAAAACATTCTAATTCACCTGGCAAAAAAGGCACAAAGCAAAGTGCTTATGTAAATACATGCCCATTGGCCGCCATTCTGCCTTTCAGAGCTCCAGTAGAAGACAGATGTGAAAGATGTGAAGTGGGCTTTATTTTCTTTTTTTCTTACCCTTTCTTTGTTACTTTTTTCCCTTTTTAAAATTTTTTTAATTTTTTTTTTAATTTTTATTTTCATACAGACCTCCTGGATATTCCAAATCCACCAAACACTCTAGAGCCTCAGATCATCTGTTTTTCCTCTTTCTTTTCTGGCCAAAATGCCTTTCCTGCAGATATGAGGAGCTACTGATTAGGTGTACATGGGAAGAAAATAGATGACATCAATGCATCTAGGTTAGAAAACCAAAGGAATAGTAATAAAAGTGACCAGTGATACTAAATACAACAAGTTTCCAGGGAATCTTAGAAATATTAGACAAATTGAATTTGAAGGCAGCTTTGTAGGCAGCAGGAATTCTAGGTGCAGGGAATAGAAAATGGTCAGGCCCAGAGGTATACCTTAGGAATCTGTCAGAGGTGGGTTAAAGTCATTCATATGCCAGTATAGAATGAAGGAGCTGTGAGAACCAAAGACAAACCTTTCAGAACAGAAGCATTCAAGGAGTGTAACTTGAAAGAATGAAGAAGAGAAAAGGAAGCCAGTTATTCACACAGAGGAGAATGACTGAAATATTGCAGACAAAAGTTAAACAGTATAGATGTACATATGTGAGGAAGGAAACTTTCAAGAGGAAAGTAACTGTCAATAGTGTCAAGTAATGACTGAGAACAGGCCTTTGGATTTGTAAATTTATAAAACCTATGAGAGAGAATAAATTTAGTAGAGAAATAGTTGAAATCATCTGACAGTGAGGGTGGTAGGATTGACTGAATTGGAAAAAGTTGCTACATCTAGAGCAGTCTTAGCAGGAGCAAAGTTACAGATAAAGTAGAATATTATGAATTTAGAGTGAACTCATACAGGCAAGAAATATAATTTTCTGTTTCAACATTCAAATGAGGAAAAAGCGTTTGTGTTTACAAGAATGAAAATTGATGCAAAAAGTTGGCAGAACAGGAAGGCAATAAAAACAATGATTTATACAAAATTGTTCTTTTGCAGAAAAATTCTGAAACTTTCAGTTTTATTTTGTTCTTTTCAACTAAGTTCCCAGGATTGAGGACCATATAAAGCTCATACTTTTTTTATAGAGCCTACAGCATTGAGCACTTTGGCAGGTACATATTTAGCATTTAGCATTCTTAATATTCTAACTTTACAATATGAATAATATTTCATTAGAATAAATGTGGTTGTATAACTGAGGTTATCTTTCTCAGTGTTTTAGACTATCTCACGGTAATTAGATTACTTTCTTGCACTACCAGACTCTAGGTGGAGTAGTCTATGTAATGAATATATTTTTTAAAATGTCTTCAACTCTTGTTGTTTATATAATAAACAAAACAACAAATAAATAAAACAACATTACAACAAATATTGTTTATATTGGTGCTTATATTGTGCCAAGAACTTTTCCAGATTTATTTGTTGTTGTTTTGTTTGGCTTTTTTGGTCTTAATTTGTATATTGAAAACAGCCCTTTGTAATGGAGAAAGCTCAGAAATGAGTAAACTGAAGCATAGATTCGGTAACTTATTTATGGTCAACCAGCTGCCAAGTGACTGAGCAGAAATGATATATCACATCTCACCTAGGAGATGTGCCAAACACACACACACACACGCCCCACAGTCTGCTACCCCTACTAACAAAGATCTTGGGTTATTATAATGGATCTTTATTAGTGATAAGATCCTTTAATTTGGTGAGGAACTCTTTCATTATCTAAAACTGCAAGTTGTTGGACTGATTTTACACATCAACTAATTAGTTTCTAACTTCATCTCTTCCTTGTAGCACCTTCTCCAATGCAATTAGCCTTGAAATCCCATCCCTCCACTCTACAAATTCGATGGGTGATTTTTTTCTTCTCAATTATCATAAGCGACCATTTTACTAATATTTTTCCACTACCTAATATATGTCGCCATTTTTCCATCTTTCGACAACAGTTTGCTCATCAGTCTCTTCGACTCTTATAATAATTTCATGTCACTTTTGCCTGGTTTCAAAACCAATACCATATATTTGAGGGGTGTTTTTTGGTAAAATTTTTGCAGTATTCAAACAATGCCACAAAAATGCTGTTTAACAAGCTAGCCCAAAATTCAATGACATGCTTAATTACTCACACAGTTTGGGATGGCTGTGTGTTCACTGATCCAGACTGCCAGATCTCCTGGGTTTGGCTCTCAGTGTAGGATGGGTCCAAGTTTCTCATCCTGCCTTGATGAACAAGTTAGCTAGGACATCTTCCCCTAGTGACAGGAGAAGAACAAGAAGCCATGCTCTATCATAGAATCACTCCAAGCTGATATTGTTTCACGTCTACTAATATCCCATTGATCAAATAAGTTCATATGGTTATTTCCAGACTTTAGTGGGCAGGGAAGTATACTTCACCCATATAGAACCATGCCAAGTGTGTGGACACATAATACTATAGGAGACAGAAGAGTTATGACCAATGTTTGATTTTCCATAATGAGATTTTACCAAAAATACAAAGGTTGTCCAAAGGTTGACAAAGTAGATATGACAATCAATAACTCTCATAATGTTGACTGTCATTTTATAACATAAATCAATTCTATAGCTCTTGAATATTCAATTTAGAAACTATGAACTATGGAATATAAATTAGCAAAATTTATGTCTAACTGTTGAATTGAGGTAAGAAAACAGTGCTCAATTTTTACAAAGTACATATTTTCAAAATGTACTTTTAAAAATTTTTTCACACAATATTCAGGATCTAGAGCAGTGTATAGAACATAGCACACTCTCTTTTCTTTCTTTCTTCTTTCTTTTCTTTTCTTTCCATTTTTTTTCCTTTTTGAGACAGTTTCTCACTCTGTCACTCAGGCTGGAGTATAGTGGCACAATCTTGGCTAACTGCAACCTCTACCTCCCAGGCTCAAGCAATCCTCCCACCTCAGCCTTCCGAGTAGCTGGGACTACAGGGGCGTGCTACTATGCTTATCTAATTTTTTTGTATTTTTTGTAGAGATGAGGTCTTGCCATGTTGCCCTGGCTGGTCTTGAACTCATAGGCTCAAGTTATCCACTTGCCTTGGCCTCCCAAAGTTCTGGGATTACAGGCGTGAGCCACTGTGCCTGGTCCCATAACACACTCTTAATAAGGATATATTAACTTGAATTTCACTTAAATGGGCTTCATATTTTGTTTTGAATTGATTTAAACAATCCAAATAAGTCTCATATAGGACTATTCACTCTTTTCTTTTTAATATAAACATTATATATTTGCATGGTAAATTAAATGCAAACCATACAAAATGTGAAATTCCCCACCCCAAGTTTAACTCCTTAATTATTGTCACCTTTTACAAGCTGCTGCTTGTTGTACTTTAACACAATGTATTTTTAAGGAATTTTAAAGACCACAGAGAAAACAAGCATTGTTTTTAAGCACTCTTCCTAAATAACCTCTGCCCTTCAAAGATACTGAGTTGATATCAGATAAAATGTCCCTTCATCAAAAGGCTCCTAAAACCTTCCAACCCCTCTCTTTTTCTCTGTGCCTGGGTGGTTGTAGGATTTACCTTCCGCTGCTGGAGGCTATAGTTGGTAACTTTCTCCATAGTTAAGATGGAACTTGTAGGTTCTTAAATCCTGTGCTTCCAATTAATAACTGTGCTGTATGAAAGCCAAGATGTTCATTCCACTGAAAAGGTAACAGCTGCTCTTGGTACGCCGTGTATGTCTAATCCTTTGGTGTACTCCCTGCCTTGTTAGAATCACACTGCAACTCCCTATCTGCATCTAGAATAAACCCAAATCTGGTCCCATTCTTATTCAGAGACGTTTTCATTCCAATAGCGCCTTCATTCAGCCTTGCATTCTCTCAGCTACTTACCCTGAAGTTCTGATTACACATTCTTTTATAAAGGATTTTTCTTCTGAGTTTCAGTGAGGTTCAGGAAGAACTCAGCTATTTTCTGTGTCCTTATATTGATTTTTTTCCTTACTTCTTTGTAAAGAGCAGTAGAGTTAGATAAGACTCCAGGAAATCTAGGGAAGGTTGTTGACCTTCCTGTCTACCATTTCCTTGAGTTTACAACTAAGAAGGGATGTGTGGAGAGTGGCCACAGGGTTGCCATTTGTCAGTAGGGCCCACATTTTGGAAAGAGAACTGAGTATAGAGCAAGAAATACTGAGGACAAACTAGAACTTGCCAGCACCTCTGTGCCTCTTGCAGCCTCTAACCAAACCCATTAGAGCATCATTTCCTTTGCAACTTCTCTTTTGTCCTTCTCAGACTGGCAAACATACAAGCAAGGAGATTCTCAGAAATGTATTATAGTTTCCAGTGTAATCAAGTTAACAGTAGAACAACGCTTCACCATTAGGATAAACAGAGAAGTTTAGGATAAGCATTCAAAGACATGAGCAAAATAGAAGAGACAATGATAGCAGTTCTGCTAATGGTTACAAAAAAAAAAAAAACACACACACACACAGAAAACAAAACCAGCATGATGGGAAATATTATTTAGCATAAGGTTTTATATATTCGTAGGAAGGGACCTTATCATAAGATGTTACATACACTTCTAGGAAAAGTGATGAACATGACAAAAATGAGAGGAAAAATGCTGGACTTTTCCCCATTTTATTTTAGAATGTAAATTAGATATAAGTATATTTAATTTTTATCTATTTAGATTACATAACATAGGATGCTATATGCTGTTTTGATACTTAGCTTATCTAAAATGTTTCTAAATAACTTCATATTATTTTCATTTTTGCTTTTGCTTTCCCTTTTTACTTTGAAATTTTCTGATCTTACCAGGTCTGATTCTTGTGACTTTTGCTTCAAATCTCTACCAGGGCTTTTCCTAGGTTCTTGAGCACAGACCCAAGACTTTCAGCAGGATATCTTTAGTACATGTGTTTTTGACTGGCACATAAGGGATATTTAATACTTTATTAATAAAATAATAATAAATAAATATCAGCATATTTTAATTTTCCAAGCCACATTTATTATATGCAATATATATCTATACTACATAACACATAATTCTATAAAAGTTAGTTGATTATACTGATTAATGACTAAAAGTGTGGATACACATATAGGACATAAGGCAGAACCTGATTTAATTTCCAACAAATTCATTAATTAGGAATTATTTACTCTCTCAACAACAGGAATACTAATGTCATCATAATCTACTCAACCATTTCATGTTATATAGCAGTGCCTATTTTTTTTCCAGAATAAAATAGAAATTGTTTTAAAATATGAGAAAATTGGAACAGGATAATTCAAATATTAAACATTAAACACATAAATATTAAACATGAGTAAATATTTAAGAAAATATCACATTTGAAGCTTTTGGAAAAAGCTATAAAATTTAATGAAACCTACAGAGTATCAATAAACCTTGCTTTTTAAAATAATTTACTCCAGGTATGACTGGCTTAGCAGAACAGAGTATTTAAATGAGGATATTCTAGTTGCAAGCGAAATTCTAGAGTTTGCAGTGTCCAAATATTTCAATTTGACAGGTGGAAGAAAATAAATGCTATTTTTACATGCAACATAAATGTTTTCATACAATCCGATAAGTAACCCTTACAAATCCTTGCTGAAAACTCCAATCAAACTGGAGGGACATAGAAACAATTTCAACTGCATAACATTTACTGAAACTATTGCATTCAGAAATGTCCAAGAAGTTACAAAGAAAAACATAGTTAATAAACTTCAATCCATTTCAGTTAACAGTTAGAAAAATCATATAAATTAAAATTTTAAAACTATTCAAGGAAAAGCAATTAAACAGAGGGATGCAGTAAAGCATGACTATTAAATTTTTTGTGTCCATATGGGTGTTGTGCATGACATATTATGATAAAAATCAGATTAGAAGTCAAAGAAATTTTTATTTTAAAACTGAGAAAAATAACTTACATTATGTAATTGCCTTTTCCAGTTTTTGGCCTCCTGCCTTCTTCCTGCCATGCTCTAGTAAACTGCATTTTAGAAAAGGGCATAGTATTATAGCATTTCACAATATAACAAGATTACATATTTGTAGAATGCTAACCATGGCATACTTCTCAACTATTGCATGTAATGAGTTACATTCTTCTTTGAAATCTTTAGTGTGTATTTTTCCTATTAGCGAGACCACAAACTAAAATCTCATGGATAAATATATAGATGATTGGCGTTTCCGTTGTGCAAGGAGATGCTACAACATTAGAACCAGAACAGAAAGCGAATAATAAGAAAGTGTATTTATAAGATGCTTGGATAATGTTTGAGAAATTCAGTATTAAATTTTAGTTAGAACAATCTTAGGTTGATGATGTATAATCATTCATTTTAGATGTAAATCTGGTACATTAAAATCAAAATTTGTCCAGCTTTGACAAACTTAGCAAGTAGATTGAATTTGGGAAAATTAGACTGGGATTTAAGCACATTAAATTAAATTGAATAGGTAGAAACAATCTTGGAAATGTTGATGTGTTGCCTTATTTGTTTAGTAAACATGTTGGAAACCATATTGAGTGTAAGGAAAGACTGTGAAAATATTAGTAAATTCTTCTTGTGCTTGAGAAAATAATCAGTTGATAACTCAGTGACTTCACATTCTTTTAAACTAAAAAGTATACGTTTTTAAAAACTAATTTAAAATGGCCACCACAGCTTTCAAATAACATTAACTACCTTGTTTTTTTTTTTTTAGGTTGCTGTTTTATTTAAGATTTAAGGCTCTATAAGTGCGATGGTTAATTGTATGGGTCAGCTTGGCTAGGCCATGGTACCCATTTGGTCAAACATTATTGTAAATGTTTCTGTGAAGGTATTTATGGATGAGATTAATAATTAGATTGGTAAGGTTTGCATAGAGCAGATTATCCCCCATAATGTGGTGGACCTCATTCAATCAAGTAAAGGTCTTAAGATGAAAAGAAATGATGATTCTGCTTGCACAGTGCCTTAGGACTCAAACAGCCCTCTTCCCTGGGACTCCAGTCTTACAGCCTACCCTGCACATTTTGGACACGACAAACCTCCATGATTACATAAGCCAATTCCTAAAAATAAATCTCCATCTTTATATGCATCCTTTTGATTTTGTTTTTCTGGAGAACCGTGACCAATACAATATGCTGTCAAGATACTGCGGTGGTATTCTGCAAACTTTGCTTTAGTGTTTTGTTGAAGTCACCTTGAAAAGTTACAGGCAGTTTGATAGAAGAAATAAGACCTTGTGTTTAACAGATTAGTAGGATGTATTAGTACTATAGCTTACAATAATTGATTGTATGTTTCAAAATAGCTAGATGAGAATAAGAAAAGACAAATATTTAAGGTAACAGCCCAATTATACTGATTTTATCTTTGCAAATTACATGAATGTACTAAATTATCACATCTACCCTAAAACTATGTACATATATTATGATTCAACAAAAAATAACACTAAAAATGTCAGAGTCAGATTGATGTTATTTTTTACTATGATTAATATTATTGTTTGAAAAAAACAGGGTAGGAGTTTACATATGAGTAATTTGTGAAAATTTTTCAGTTTCATTATGGAACCATGTTTCTTATATGGATAAATAGTGTCATTTGATAGAGTTGGATTACATGGAGGGAAATAGGAATTATCTGTGATAAGAGGATATGGTTTCAGATGATTTAATCTTATTTCTAAATCACCATAATGCTAAAATTAAAGTCTTAATCTTAATAGAATTTTAACTATGTGTTGAAGACATAAATTTGATTGCTTAATAGATAGAATTATTTTATTCTTATAAACTTTACTTAGGTTTAGAAGAAAAATATGATACATTTATTCTTAAATTTTGTGAGGTTTCAAAGCATATTGCTAATTTCTTCCAGTGAGAGGAAACTAACAAACATTCTTTTTCAGCATACAGTTCAACTAAGTCAGGAAGATCAAAGTTTTTCTGTGTTTAAGCCACTTCACTGAACAAAAACTAAACATTTCACCTGTTTCTGCTTGTCCCTTCACCAAAACTTCACCTGAATAAAGGGATGAATAACAATTGCTTTTGATCATACATCAAAAAGGATATCATATGCAAATTAATAATTTCTGTCTAAAACAAAATATTGTAATTTGCATATATAACCCATGGTGACTATTAAATATTCTCTTTTATTAATTTAGGTGTCCTTGATCTACTTGATGAATTACCCTGTATATTTTACACATTTGCTACTGAATAATAAAAAATTAAGAATACTTGAAAATGTCCTCAAAAGAGAAATATTATTTTCATCAGCACATGTTGAGTGCTCCCTATGTAACTAGCACTAAATGCTGAGTTAATTCATCAAATAAATTCGCCAACTAATTCTATGATGCCAGACTCTTCTGTATACCATGTAAAAATTCCCCTTCAAAGAATCAATGAAACTGTCTATCTGGAAAGGTATCCCAGCCATACTTTAGCTCTTTTATTTACTAAAAATAGTTATTTTATAGCCTATTATATTTCCAATCACATGCTCAAATGAAAATACTCTTTTATCCTTTTTTCCTTTCACAAAACAAATCATCAAATGCCATTATTGCAAAAATGCCATATCATTTTAAACAAGATTAAAATTTTGACATGACTGGCTTGTAGAGTATTTGAATAGTACTGTGGCAAATAGCTATTTCTCTTGCGTTAGGTTGACTTATAAAGTGGATCCTGTATGGAATTCAGTTTATAGATGGTCTCTGTTAAGCTTCTCAAACTAAAGAGTCTACTTCAGGGATTGAAAACCATCATATGCAAATGAATAGCAGGCAAAATTTTCATGATATGAATGATATCATGACCAGGAGATTCAGGAAGGGCTGAACTTACCTTGTCTCAAGGCTTCTTCTACAAGCACAAAAGGATCGCAAATGGCATTTAAATAGTAGAACGTTGTTTGGTGCATGCCCCTAAAAATGTGATAACTGAGCCTACTAGTTATTATGGTCCAATCACTAAGATCTGACAAATAAGCTCAGGAACTTCTGCTCTTATGTAAGGAGGGGGAGTTGTATAGAGAATGCAATAGAGGTGGCTATTTAAATTTAATTTATTTAAAATGAAATAAAATCAAAAGTTCAATTTCCCACTCAGATGAGCCACATTCTAAGTGCTCAGTAACCACATGTGGATAGTGGCTACCCTTTTGAGCAGTGCAGAATTCATTTCTCTGAACCCAATAAAAAATAATAACAATTCACATGTATATACTACCTGATATTTAAGTGTTGTCATGTATTACCCAGTTACTACCAAACTGAAGAGAAGAGAGAGTTTAGAAGTTTTATTTTGCTCTCTCAAACTTCAAGTCCAAGGAAATGAATTCTATGGCCAGTAAAAGGCAAAATTGAGAAATCAGCTTAAATCATCTGATTCCACATCAGAAACAGTTAGTTCCTCCTGACTATTTAAGCATCCCTATAGCTATAAACTGTAAAAAAAAAGGAAAGATATTCTAACTTTTTTTTGGTAAGCATCAGAGTAGCAACATTATGTAGCTTGAAGATGTTTATTTTGAAAAAACACACTTGTTTTATATATATACATCTTTATATCTAGTAGCTAAATCAGTATTAGTTCTTTATTGTCATATCCTGTATGTTGGCAGTGCTTACTTGATACCAATTCTCTTTTAAACCTCATGCCCAACACTTCTTTTCTTTTGTCCAGAAAAGAAGTGAAAAGCAAAAAATTTTGTCACTTATTTTATCTTACAATTTGTTCATTGTTTATGCCACAATTAGTGTACGTGGTTTAATAATTATAACTTCTGAACCTAATAATTTATGCATTAATATTTTGTCCCTGTCATGTCTTTAATTTTTACAATTAATTGTTTTAATAACAGAAAGGTTAATTGCACTATTCATCAGAATTGCTTGCTGTGAAATGGTAGACAAATAAGAACCTTACAGATAAAGGGCATACTTACTAATCAAGCCTGTCATTTCTTTAGAAAGTAAACTTGCTGTGACAGCCTAATAGATTTATTTAATTTGCAAAATCTTGGGGTTCAGGAAAGTCTGTTAAACAAATGAAGTTGTAACAAGCTATCGAATTTATATTTATACCAGAATATATCCAGAGACACATGCATTTATCCATGTCTAAGTCTATGTATATATATGTGCATGTGTACTAAACACACATGTGCACAAATTAACACTCATTTACTTATTAAACTACAACCTAGAAACCAAGATTTGATCTAAATGCATAAGAAGATACCTTGCCTCTTAAAATTATTAGTGCATGATAAAATAAATATTATTATTACATTCTTATTATAATGAATATAAAGCTAGTAAATATTATTTTGTTTCCATTCCACTAGGTATTTGGAACTTTTTAAAAGAATGATGACAATTATGTGCTGGTCAACTCTTCTTTCAACCTTGGAAAAGTACTAGACAAGATCATGATATAGTACAAAATTTAAATCTCTGAAACAGTCATTCACAAAGTTTGGTCTGGGACGAACTGGCAAAAATGTGTATTTAGAAATGATCTTTGGGGGCTAATGCATAAGTCTAGAATAATAATGTATACAATAAAGTAGGGATTGAATTTCCTTTCACAAAACTTGAAGTCCATAAGTAGCTAACACTTGGTAGCCGACTTCTAACTTTTTGCTCTGCTATCCATATTATTGGCTTTCACCTGCAATGCTGCTTCATGCTTACAGGCTGGTTACTGGAACACCAACCTTCTCATTCATATTTTAGACTCGAGGAAAGGAAAAGAACATAAGGAGTACAAATTCCAGTTGAGTCAACCCCTTTAAAGAGTTTCTTTAGAAGGCCATGGAATGACTTACATTTATATTTTGTAGATAAATAAGGTGTGTGCGTGTATATATGAATATGTGTGTGTATATATATGTATATATATATATATACACACACATATTCATACATATGCATATAGATGTCTGTGCCTGTGTGTGTATGTCTCCATATATATAGAATACACGTATCACTCCCCAAAACAGACTTCCCTAAAGTCTCATTTAGTTGCTGCATCTTTCATGAATTCCAGGACTTGAGTAGTGTGCTGTGTAATCTTCTATGTTAAGACTGGATATTGTACCTTGTAGTCTAAAAGCTTAGAATGTGTAGTACCCAACCAATGAAAATACAGTAGTAGAGAAGAAACATAATAACAAAATAAAAATGTCCTTCTGGAAAATGGAAAACATTAAGCAATCATAGCGCTCAGAAATGATCAAATCCCAATGAACACAATAGTATAGATTACCTGCTGTAGAACAATTTGTTAATCCATCTGTCAACGTTAGTTCTGCCCTTAGCAAGGATCTTGTCTCTGGATCCTCTGTGCTAGATCTAGGCCTTGGAGAGGAAAGTCTTGCATGCAGTGGCCCAGCCTTTTCCTCTTGGTGCAGGTTTAGAGCTAAAGGATTGTTTATTATAGGTTCATATGAACCAGGCTTGAACTATCTTTTTCTTTTTCTCTTTTCTTTTTTTACAATAAATTTCATTCCAAAAACATAGTAGATTTGCAGTCTGTTTGCTTCCAGTTAATTCCTTGGTTGAGTAACCACAACCCAAATCTTGTTTTGACATAGTTTTAAGCCTGGGAAGTCTTGTCTTTTACTTCCTTTTCTATAAGCTCTGCTTTTAATTACCATGATCAGTCTGTTACTTTCTGTTTCCTGAACATTAGCCATTATTTCAAGAGCTTCACTCTTAAGCTTCTTTTTTAAACTATTGACCCCGAAAACAATGGCTTGAGTGGAAAAGCAATAGCTTATTGCTGTCCTTGCAGAAGGCTGGACACCAGCTTTATCTCCAGCTAAAGCTGCAGTTTTAAAGCCACTACAATACAACCATTCCAATTTAGAGTCCAGAAGCAGTTGGTTTTTCAGTCTGGTAAGGTTCCTATTTAAAAGTCCATTTAGTCAACATAGATTGCAGGACAAGGGCAGACAGCAGAATTTCCTTCCATTTCTGATTTCCAAATGGTTTGCTCTAGTCTGAGTTTATCTCTGTTTTATAGAACTTTGCTAAAAGTGGCGAGAAGGGAACCAGTAAATGTCAGCGTAATCTTTGCCATTTAGTTCTGTGGTACAGCTGGCTTCTTTTTTAAAATCATTTATAGAATAACCTCATTTCGCAAAGTCAGTCTTTGCTTTTCTTTAGAGGTAGCACTGTGTAATGCCATTTTGAGTAAAGATTCTTTGCCTGTTAGCATGGGTTTCATTTTTCTTTTAGAGTCATTAATAGTATAGATGGTCCAATATATAGGAACAGAGAAGCATGTATTTTGTTCATGCCACAGGAGAAGCTAGTCACTCAACGGATGCCACTATCCAGCAATGGTTAAGTTCCTAAATTCTAAGGAGTCATAGTGACTGTTCTTAATATAAAAGTTTGGTTGATGAGTAGAAGAAGAGGTTATACTTACCAGTTCATACCATTCATAAGCAAGATCTCTCCCAGATATCTGTCATTCACTCAATCACTCAATAGTCACTAAACTTTATTATATGCCAGGCAAGTTGATTAGAATTTGAAAAAAACAAAAATGAAACAAGATATTAATACAATCTTTGCTCTCAGAAACCTTAAAATGTAGCATGATAGGTAGACAAAAATTCAATTTGAAAAATAAGTCCATGTTGTTGTTGTTGTTGTTGTTTTTATTATTATTATTTTATTATTATACTTTAAGTTCTTGGGTACATGTGCACAATGTGCAGGTTTGTTACATATATATGCATGTGCCATGTTGGTGTGCTGCACCCATTAACTCATCATTTACATTAGGTATATCTCCTAATGCTATCCCTCCCCCCTACCCCTTCCCCACAATAGGACCCGGTGTATGATGCTCCCCTTTCTGTGTCCAAGTGATCTCATTGTTCAATTCCCACCTATGAGTGAGAACATGCGGTGTTTGGTTTTCTGTTCTTGTGATAGTTT
>NW_012115932.1:8752062-8752473 GCF_000951035.1 Colobus angolensis palliatus
TCTAAGTCTCTTTGTAAGTCTCTAAGGACTTGCTTTATGAATCTGGGTGCTCCTGTATTGGGTGTGTATATATTTAGGATAGTTAGCTCTTCCTGATGAATTGATCCCTTTACCATTATGTAATGGTCTTTTTTGTCTCTTTTGATCTTTGTTGGTTTAAAGTCTGTTTTATCAGAGACTAGGATTGCAACCCCTGCTTTTGTTTTGTTTTCCATTTGCTTGGTAGATCTTCCTCCATCCCTTTATTTTCAGCCTATGTGTGTCTCTGCATGTGAGATGGGTCTCCTGAATATAGCAAACTGATGGGTCTTGACTCTTTATCCAGAGAGTTTGCCAGTCTGTGTCTTTTAATTGGAACTTTTAGTCCATTTACATTTAAGGTTAATATTGTTATGTGTGAACTTGATCCTG
>NW_012115932.1:8753171-8767737 GCF_000951035.1 Colobus angolensis palliatus
AAAATTCTTTTCTTTAAGAATGTTGAATATTGGCCCCCACTCTCTTCTGGCTTGTAGAGTTTCTGCTGAGAGATCTGCTGTTAGTCTGATGGGTTTCCCTTTGTGTGTAACCTGATCTTTCTCTCAGGCTGCCCTTAACGTTTTTTCCTTCATTTCAACTTTGGTGAGTCTGACAATTATGTGTCTTGGAGTTGCTCTTCTTGAGGAGTATCTTTGTGGCGTTCTCTGTATTTCCTGAGTTTGAATGTTGGCCTGCCTTAGTAGGTTGGGGAAATTCTCCTGGATGATATCCTACAGAGTATTTTCCAACTTGGTTCCATTTTCCCCCTCACTTTCAGGCATCCCAATCAGACATAGATTTGGTCTTTTCACATAATCCCATACTTCTTGGAGGCTTTGTTCATTTCTTTTTACTCTTTTTTCTCCACACTTCTCTTCTCACTTCATTTCATTCATTTGATCTTCAATTGCTGATACTCTTTCTTACAGTTGATTGAGTTGGTTACTGAAGCTTGTGCATTTGTCACGTATTTCTCATGTCATGGTTTTCATCTCTATCAGTTCTTTTAAGGTCTTCTCTGCATTGATTATTCTAGTTATCCATTCATCCATTCTTTCTTCAAGGTTTTTAGTTTCTTTGTGCTGGGTATGTAGTTCCTCCTTTAGCTCTGAGAAGTTTGATCGACTGAAGTCTTCTTCTCTCAGCTTGTCAAAGTCGTTCTCTGTCCATCTTTGTTCCATTGCTGGCGATGAGCTGCGTTCCTTTGGAGGGGACAATGCGCGCTGATTTTTTGAATTTCCAGCTTTTCTGCATTGCTTTTTCCCCATCTTTGTGGTTTTATCTGTCTTTGGTCTTTGATGATGGTGACGTACTGATGGGGTTTTGGTGTGGGTGTCCTTTCTGTTTGTTACTTTTCCTTCTAACAGTCAGGACCCTCAACTGTAGGTCTGTTGGAGTTTGCTTGAGGTCCACTCCAGACCCTGTTTGCCTGGGTATCAGCAGCAGAGGCTGCCGAAGATAGAATATTGCTGAACAGCGAGTGTTGCTGTCTGATTCTTGCTCTGGAAGGTTCATCACAGGGGTGTACCCCACCATGTGAGGTGTGAGATGTCAGTCTGCACCTAGTCGGAGATGTCTCCCAGTTAGGCTACTCAGGGGTCAGGGAGCCACTTGAGCAGTCAGTCTGTCTGTTCTCAGATCTCAGCCTCCATGCTAGGAGATCCAATGCTCTCTTCAAAGCTATCAGACAGGGGCATTTACCTCTGCTGAGGTTTCTGCTGCTTTTTGTTTAGCTATGCCCTGTCCCCAGAAGAGGAGTCTACAGAGGCAGTACGGCCTCCTTGAGTTGCGGTGGGCTCCACCCAATTTGAGCTTCCCAGTGGCTTTGTTTACACACTTAAGCCTCAGCAATGGTGGGCACCCCTCCCCTAGCCTCGCTGCCGCCTTGCAGTTAGATCTCAGACTGCTATGCTAGCAATGAGGGAGGCTCCATGGGCGTGGGACCCTCCGGGCCAGGTGTGGGATATAATCTCCTGGTGTGCCATTTGCTAAGACCCTTGGTAAAGCTCAGTATTAGGGTGGAAGTTACTGATTTTCCAGGTGTTGTCTGTCTCAGTTTCCCTTGGCTAGGAAAAGGGATTCCCTTCCCCCTTGTGCTTCCCAGTTAAGGTGATGCCGTGCCCTGCTTCAGCTCTCGCTGGTCGGGCTGCACCAGCTGACCAGCACTGATTGTCCGACACTCCACAGTGAGATGAACCTGGTACCTCAATTGAAAATGCAGAAATCACCCGTCTTCTTTGTCACTCATGCTGGAAGCTGGAGGCTGGAGCTATTCCTATTTGGCCATCTTGCAATGAAGCCAGTCCATGTTGTTATAAGAGATTTGGGAGAGACAAACAGGATGCTAAGATACTGATAATATTTATTGGACATTTCTTCTGTTCCAGACACTGTTTTAAGTTCTTTCCTTTATTAACTTATTTAGAATCTTATGAGGATCCTATTACTTAGTTACAATCCTATGAGATATATTACTGTTATCTCCATTTTACAAATTATGGAACTGAGGCCCAGAAAGGCTAAATAAGTTGCTCATAACTGCACAATGATTAAAGGCAGAGTAGATGCTAATCCTATTATTTTAACATAGAGCTATGCTCTTGATCACAACACTACACTCCCTTTCATGAGTCAAAAACCAGGACATTTTTTGGAGAGCAATGTCCACTTGTTGGAGAGAAAAGTTATGATGAAACTTAAGCTAAGATCTGGAAGATAAGAAGAACTCAGCAATGATAATAGCAGGAAAAGATTATTTTAGGCAAATAAAATTACATGTAGGAGGATCTCAAGATCAAAATGGGATAGTGTCTTCAACAAAATGAAATAGGCTAGTATGGCTGGAAAATTGTGAACAAATGAGGTAAGCAATGGAAAGATCACATAGAATTTTTAGGCTGTGATAGAAATTTAGATTTTATTTCAGATGCAAAGGGAAGCCATTGAGAGTATTAAAAGCTATTAAACATATCTGCCAAACATTGTTGTCCTTTCCAAGGGGCTTTGAAGTTTTTGGAATACTGTAGCAGAATAGTTAAAAATGAGATAGGCTCTTAAAATATGGCATCTGGTCATTCTCTTCTTAACAGAAAATCAAATCAACATGATTTTAAGTATTTTCAGGAAAAGGCACTGTAGGTTGAAATCTTTTCATTCATACGCATCCTTCTTTTGTCTTGTGGCTTCTCGGTGGAATACATAGCCACAAATAGTTCTTGTTTCTTCAGTCAGAGAGAAAGAAATAAACAGATGGAAGATCAAAGGAGCAGCTGAGCAGATAATCTGGCAGAAATATTCAGCAGTTTATAGGTGAATGAATGAAATTTTGAGGAACTAGGATAGAAAGAGATTCGATAAAAATGACTCCTAGTTTCTAGCTTGTAGATATTGAGATATTCCGTGATCTTTCATGACAGAAATAGTACAATGAGTAGGTTGCTGAGCTTTCTATAGATATACATAAGGATTGCTTTTTACAAGTATCTAGTGTAGTACCTTCTCATGAAAGAGTGCAAGTTTCTTAAATTATATTGCAAGCAAGAAAAAAAAAAGCTAAACCAAACAAAGAAATGTTTAATATAAAACATTGTTCCTCCGGAACTAAACATGTGGCTTGGATGCTTATTAGAAAATGTGACCATTCACCTACTCACAAATATATTAAGTAGGGTTTCTCTCCAAATGACATACAACTAGAGCTTTTAAATGGAAGACGCGGTTTAAGAGAAAAAGTCTGCTTAGAATGTTGAATCTAGATCTCACTAATCTCTGTGTATTGTATTGCATCCCTTTTCTTTCATTCAATGTTATTTTGTGTTATTTTGGGTACATATATATGCTAGTGTCCTTTGAAATTAGAATTTGTTTTATTTACCTTTCTTCTAGCATGCTGCTTACTTAGAAGAAGGAGCACATACTCAATAATTGTTACGTAAATAGCACAATTGTTTACAATACAAGACAGATAAAGCATTAGGAACACATTTTAGGCACTTCCAGATCTAAACTTCCTTACCTCTGTAAGGAATATTCTCTCTCACTTATTGTTTTAATGTACATGAAAATAAATCAGCTTTTGGAAGTAATGTTCATTAAGTAACTTGCCATTTCCTACTTTCACCGTTGCCTCCAAGATCTGTTTGGGTCAAGAGATTTTTAAGCATTTCTTTTTTGAAACTTTTAAACATATATTTATTAATGTTCATAATACTATATTCTATTTATTTATGTCCATGTTTAAACTTTAGCTACTTTGAAAAGTAAAACTTCCACAATCTGATAAAGAACGCCTACAAAAAAATATAAAGCTAAGTCATACTTAATGGTGAGAAACTAGAAGCTTTCTCACTAAGATCAAGAACAAGGCAAACATATCCCCTCTCCCCACACATTTTCAACATTCTACTGAAAATTATAGATAATGCAATAAGAAGAAAAAAGGTATAATAGGCATGCAGATTGGTAATAAAGAAAGAAAACTATCTGTGTTAACAGATGATATCATTGTCTATGTAAAAAATCTGAAAACTTTTATTAAAAAACAAAGCAAACAAAACCCTTCTGGAAGTAACAAGTGATTATACCAAGGTTGAAGGCTATGAGGTTAATATATGATAGTCAATTGCTTTTTTATATACCAGCAATGAACAAGTGAAATTTGAAATTAAAAATTCATAAGGTATAAATAGAACAAAATTTGTATTAGATTTTTATGAAAAAACTATCAAACTCTGATGAAAGAAATCAAATAATTATTAAGTAAATGGAGAGATATTTCATGTCCACAGATAGGCGAACTCAAGGACAAAATGTTCATTTTTTTTTTTTTTCAAATGTACCCATAGATTCAATGCAATCCCAACTAAAATCCAAGCAAGTTATTTCATGGATATTGACAAACTCATTTTAAGGTTTATATCGAGAGGCCAAAGATTTAGAATAATCAACACAATATGGAAGTGAGGATGGAAGTCAGAGCACTACACTACCTGACTTCAAGACTAACTACAGGCTTTAGTTTTAGACAGTGCGGCAGTGGTGAAAGATTGGAATAAGACATCAATGGAGCAGGATAGAGAGTTCAGAAATAGATCCACATGAATATAGTCAGTTGATCTTTGAAAAAGGAGCAAAGGCAATGAAATGGAGGAAAAACAAATAGTGCAAGGACACTGGACAGCTACATCTGAAAAAAAAAACAAAACACAAAAACAAAAACAAAAAAACAAAATGGGAATCTAAACAAAGACCTTACACTCTCCAAAAAATTTGATTCAATATAGATAATAGATCTAAATATAAAATTCAAAATTATGCATCTTATAGCTGATAACATAAGATAAAATCTATATGACTTTTGGTTTGATGATGACTTTTTAGCTGCAACACCAAAGATACATTCCATGAAATAAAATTAATAAGCTGGACTTCATTGAAATAAAAAAAAATCTGTTATGTGCAAATTATTATGAAGAGAATAAGAAGACAAGACACAGATGGGGAAAACATATTTTTTAAAAGGCATAGCTTGTAAGGAACTGTTACCCGAAATACACAAAGAACTCTTAAAACTCAATAATAATAAAATGAACAACCTGATTAAAAAGTGGGCAAAAGACTTGAACAAACACACCTTATCAGGGTTATATACAGATGGTAAATAGCATGTAAAAAGATGATCAACATCATATAGAAGAATTCCAAATTTAAACAACAATGAGATACCACTGTGCACCTATTAGAATGGTGAGAATCCAAAACCCTGACTTCACCAAATACTGGCAAGAATGTGAAGCAACAGAAACTTTCAGCCATTGTTGCTGGGAATGCAAAATGTATAACCACTTTAGAAGCCAGTTTAGCAGTTTCTCACAAAATCAAACGTACTCTTACCACATAATCCAGTAATTGTGCTCTTTTGTGTTTATCCATAAGAATTCAAAGCTTATGTCCACACAAAAACCTGCACACACGTGTTTATAGTAGCTTCATTTGTAACTGCCACAACTTGGAAACAACCGGGATGTTTTTCAGTTGGTGAACGGACAAATAAACTGAAGTACATTTAGACAATGGAATATTACTCAGTGGTAAAAAGAAGTGAGTATTCAAGTCATAAAAAGACATGGAGGAAGGCAGGGCACAGTGGCTCACACCTGCCATCTCAGCACTTTGGTAGGCTGAGATGGATGGATTGCTTGAACCCAGGAGTTCAAGACCAGCCTGGGCAACATGGTGAGACACTGTCTCTACAAAATATACAAAAATTAGCCAGGAATGGCCGGGCGTGGTGTCTCACGCCTGTAATCCCAGCACTTTGGGAGGCCGAGGTGGGTGGATCACGAGGTCAGGAGATGGAGAGCATCCTGGCTAACATGGTGAAACCCCGTCTCTACTAAAAATGAAAAAAAAAAAAAAAAAATTGCCAGGTGTGGTGATGGGCGCCTGTAGTCCCAGCTACTTGGGAGGCTGAGGCAAGATAATGGCAATGTGAACCCAGGAGGCGGAGCTTGCAGTGAGCCGAGATCGCGCCACTGCACTCACTCCAGCCTGAGTGACAGAGTGAGACTCCCTCTCAAAAAAAATTAGCCAGGCATGGTGGTGTACACCTGTAGTTCCAGCTACTTAAGAGAATGAGATGGGAGGATAGCCTGAGTTCAGGACGTCAAGGCTGCAGTGAGCCATGATTGCGCCACTGTACTCCAGCCTGGGTGACGGAACAAGGCCTTATCTCAAGAAAAGAAAAAAGACGTGGAGGAAATCAGATGCATATGATGTAGTAAAAGAAGTCAATCTGAAAGAAGCCAGTCTACATACTGTATGAATCCAGTTATATGACATTTTGAAAAAGGCAAAACCACTGCGGAGACAGTAAAGCCATCAGTGGTTGCCAGGGATTAGGGATAAAGAGGGATAAATAGAATGCAGAGAATTTTTAGGGCATGAAAACAATTTTATATGTTTATTATCATGGTACACACATGTCATTATTTGTCAAAAACTATAAAAGGACACCAAGAGTGAACCCTAGGTAAACTGGTTTTGGGTGATAATGATGTGTCATTGTAGGTTCATGGATTGTAACAAAATAGATTGTAACTCTGGTGGGGTATGTTGACAGTGGAGGGGGTTGTGTATACTCAAAGAGCATATAGGAATTCTGTACATTGTGCTCAATTTTGATTTGAACCTAAAACTACTCTAAAAAATAAAGTCTATTTAAAAAATAGTACATTTGAAATACTTTGAGTGTGTAGAAGGACAGACTCATGTCTTAACCATCTCGGTTGATCCAGTGGTGAGGATACCAGTATCCTTTGCCTCTCTCTAGGCCATTATGGTTATTGCTAGGCAGTTTATATCATAGTTTTATTACATATCATAGTTTGTGATAATGAGTGGAGATTTAGGATACAGTTAGAATGCAAATGAGGAAAGATATAATTATGAGAATTAAAAGAAAGGACATTCCGATTCCTAAATAAATGTAGTTTTGTTTTATTTTAAAAATCATATATATATTATTAAAACATCTTATATTTAGCAAGATTATTGTATGAACTATCTTCTTTAAAATTTTGATGTAATAAATATGTTATACATGTTTTAAAGAGTCCTTAAACAGTGCTACATTCTTGCATTCCTGAAATAAAACTACTTAATCATATTTTTTGTATTCAATATGCTGGTAAATTTGATTTGAAAGGACTTTATTTAGAACTGTTGCTTTCAAATTTTTAAGGCAAAGCAGGCCTTTGTTATACACATATACTTTTTTCTGTACAGAGTGAACATCAAAGATTTTTATAAGGATACTCTTATCTTTGAAATATAGAAAACTGTCACTTGTTTGCTGTGCTTTGAAACATTTACATACGGTATAATAATAATATATTATTTGACATTTTCGGCCATGTGCAGTGGCTCAAACCTGTAATCCCAGCACTTTGGGAGGTCAAGGCAGGCTAATCACGAGGTCAGGAGATGGAGACCATCCTGGCTAACATGGTAAAACCCTGTCTCTACTAAAAATACAAAAAAAAAAAAAAAATATTGTTGCTGGGAGTGGTGGTGGGTGTCTGTAGTCCCAGCTACTCAGGAGGCTCAGGCAGGAGAATGGTGTGAACCCAGGAGGCAGAGCTTACCATGAGCCAAGATCATGCCACTGCACTCCAGCCTGGGCAACAGAGTGAGACTCCATCTAAAAAAAATAAATAAAATAAAAAAAAAGAATAATGTATTATTTGACATTTTCATTGATGCTACCTGTAAAACTGTCTAGACCTAAAACATATTTTGCTGATATCCTATTTTAACAGCACTATCAATTTCTACACTGGTTTTACATTTAATTTGATTTGATTTTAGTGATCTTGATTGTACTTTCTGAATCTAATACTTTAGGATTTTTCTAACAGATTAACATTGATTGGAGCATAATGCTAATTTTCTTTTTCTCTATAGTTGTTATTTTACTTCTGTTTTCTTTCTACTATTTTTAATTAGATTTGGAAAAGTTTTTTTGTAAATTTTTCATACAGTCAATATTTTCATTTGCACTATTATTTACATATTCCTTATTTTGTTTTCAATGTGTCTGTATTTCTCCTTTTAATTTGAAAGAATTTAATGCTATGAATTTGCCTCTAACTAAAGCTTTGACTACATTCATAAGCTTCAACACATAGTATTCTCAAAATTTTATCTTCTATGAATTGTCTCTGATTTCAAACTTTTGGAATATTTTAATTTTCATTATTTAGAAAGGCTAATTTATTTTTTAAGTGGCTGAGATTTGTGTTAATAACATCTAATTCTATTCCACTATGATCAGAGAATATATACTTAATGTCCTACTTGCTCGCAAATGCCCTACTTGGTTTTCTAAAAGAGAAGAATGGAATTTTAGGGTTGACTCACTCTATGTGCATTAGGTAAAAGCATTCATCTTGCCTATTTTTTTCCAGTCTCATTAAGAATTCTGAATTTACGAGGGCATTGAAATATGAATAGGAGCAAGGTCCTTAATTTAAGAGCAGGGTTTATTTTGCAATCCCTTTTGGTACTATTGTTTCTATATGTTGCTTTCCAACAAATTAAGTTCTGTATTCCTGGTGCTTCTTACCTAAGCTGATATGTACCTCCTGCTAGATTTGATGTGTTTATTTGGTACTAGGAGCTAGCACCTCACCCATTTCTTGATAATCTTGTGTTTTTGCTGTTGTGATAACTGTTCTAGAAAAAGCCATGCTCCATATTGTTCTTTTATACTAAAAGACAAATTATTTTACCCATTTGGGCTAAGCCTAAGTGGTTACTTCTCTCGTATTCTGCTTTGAACTTTCATTCACAATATAATGTTCATTATTGCTTCTAATAAGGAACAATTTGAAATTAATTAATTATCATTTAAACTCCCTGCTGTTTGTTTGGTGTATAGAACATCCAGTGTTTCAGCAGATGCAAAATAAGCTATTTTATAATTATTGCTTTAATCTAAAAAGAATCAATATGAGGTGATGGTGGCAATTTCTATTTCAGAACAGCATACAGACTGTTATTTTTTCAAGACTACAAGGTGAATCAATGTTAATTTGCACCTGAAAGCTAAGGATTCTGAGAGCCTCCTTTGTCTCTAGCTAGCTGACCTTCAACCCCAGGTTAAAAAAACAGCAGAAAAACACTTTCACTTTCTGTTGATTGTCACCAGCTTAAATATAGTCAAATATAGTATTGTCAGTACATACCACATCTAAAGAACACTGTTTTAGTATCTATTAAATTAATGATTACAAAGCAAGGATTATTTCTTCACATTTGCAGAGTAGACTCAGAGTAGAGGAGGAGCATGTGTGGAAATGAAAATGAGTATGCCACTCAGAAATCATACATCAGAAAAGTAGACCAAGTTAAATGTGAGATTTTAATAGCACACTGCTAATTATGCCTCTCTTTCTATATTCCACCACTACATACTTACACATCCCATATAAGAAATGGAACTTTTTAACATTTCCTAATATTTCAAAGTGATAAACCAAAATTACCATTTTGGAAAGCATAATTGTTACTAATAAAAAGCTGCTACATTTCTATACTATAAAGATGTGTTTTGAGCAACAAGCAGATTCTATATCTTAACTGTTCTTGTGCATAAGTTAAATTAGAATGCTTTGATATGTTAATTATTTGTCATTTTAAATTATGCATTTTCTAAAATCAAAGAAACATATAACCTATAATTTATTATTCATTTAGCATGAAAACTTGTCTTTATGTGGCTGTTTCTCTTCTAGGTACAGAATTTTTGTTTTGATGTAAAACTTACCAACATATGGCTTCAAGTACAAGATAGAAATGTTAAAAAAAAATGCACACATGAAAACTCAATCATTTGTTCCCCAGTGCCATTTTATCATTTTATATGTCTTACTGATGTTCTAGGCCCATGTCATTAGGGACAAATATATATATATTTGACACTAAATATTTGTATTTAGTTCTTATTACAAAATTCACCAATGAATTCAGACATATAATATACATGGAAATGTATACCAAGTTGAGGTGAATAAAGGGTTCTCTGTAATCAAATGATCAAGATTCTACATTATTCTCCATATCCAGTTTGTATTTAAGAGAACTATGTAACTAGAAAATACAAAATCTTCTACCTTGGTGCTCTTAAACAAAGAAATTATCTAACTAACCGTTCAATCATGTAAATCAATTAACATGGCACACTTAGCATTGATGTGTATCTTAGTGATTGCCCAAAGAAATAATAAGCATATACAAGCAAAAACTGCCTCCGTAATTGCAAGATTATTATTTAGGAGTATTTATGCAAAAAGTCGAGGATGAAAATACAGAGAAATAATTTCCTGCATTATAGCTTTTCCTCCACTTTGTCTAATGCCGTATGAGAAGTTATAACTCTCTTTTGAGAATACCATATTTATTAAATGCCTACTAACTGTGAAAGGAAACCATTACACTCCATTTATATTTTATATTTTTGAGAATATTTTCTTTACAAATTAAGCTTCAGGCCCTTTTAAATAAAGATCCTTACTCTTCTAATGTGATTATGTCTTAGAATGTCATCCCTGAAGTGTAACTGTGCTGAGTATATTTTCAAACCCAAAATAGAATCACAAGTGTGAATGCTTATGAAGACAATACAACAGAATACATAGCAATATGACTTATTGGGAAATCCAGACCAATGTATTATTCCAAATCCATACCTAATACATATTTTTCTCAGTGTTTTGAAGATACTAAGCCCAAACTCCAAGGAATTTTTCTAATGCATAAGTTTTGTGTACTGTGTCAAATAATTTGAAATGAATATATGGGTTAGGCACTCTTTGAGAACTTTAAAGCTCATTTACTGCAAGCTCAATAACTTGAGGGATATAGTGACAGTAAATCCCAAGGTAGAGTAGAGACCTAAGTGTAACAGACAAACTATGGTGGCCCCAAATGGTCTCTGCTTCCTGGAATTCACACCTTGGTGTCATCCCTTGCCTATAAGTGAAAACCATATGTGAGGATTCTGTTCTGATGATCAGAATACTGTGTGAGCGATGGGATGTCACTGCCAGGATCAGGTTATATAAAGACTATGGAACCCTTATGGGTACTCTTTTTTTTTTTTTTTTTTCTGTCACACATTCCCTCTCTGATGCCTTATACTAAGGGATGAAAGCTGTTATGTTGTAAACAGCCCAAAGTAGAGGCCTGGATTTCTGCCCCATAGAAATTATGTGTATAGTTCTATCATAAAGACACATACACATGTATGTTCATTGCAGCACTATTCACAATAGCAAAAACATGGTATAAATCTACATGCCTATCAGTGGTGGAATGGATAAAGAAAATGTGATATATATACACTATAGAATACTACACAGCCATACAAAAGAATGAGATCATGTCCTTTGCAACAACATGGATGGAGCTAGAGGTCATTATCCTAACTGAACTAATGCAGGAATAGAAAACCAAATACCACATGTTGTCATTTATAAGTGGGAACTTAACATTGAGTACACATGGCCACAAAGAAGGGAACAATAGACACTGGGGTCTACTTGAGGGTGAAGGGTGGGAAGTGGGTGAGGATCACAAAAGTACCTATAGGGTACTGTGCTTATTACCTGAGTGATGAAATAATCTGTAAACCAAACCCCAGTGATACAGAGTTTACTCATGTAACAAAATTGCTCATATACCCCAAATCTAAAATAAAAAAAAATTGTGATTATAAAAATGTTTTTTTGTTTTAGGCCACTAAGTCTTGGGGTAATTTGTTTCACCCCAATAGATAACTAACACTCTAGGCAAAATATATTATAGCAAATGCAGGGACAGGGAGCCTGGGATTCTAAAAACTCTTGTAATTCTGTAAATAAACCTGCTATCACCATGGTGTGTATAGGAGTTGAGTGATCTAATGGTCTTTTTTGTTAGTCTCAATTCCTGCAAGGATTTTCTGCTATCTTAAATCCATTCATAAAACACTCTGCATTTTTCCTGTAAAATACTTGGAGTGAATGAGATGGTCAAATATTAAAAGACCAGTGCCAACCTTTAAAAACAAATCCTGTATAAGAACAGCAATATTTTCTAAGCATTTATGCAAGTCACCTTTACTATTTAGAAAATCAAGATATTACCTCCAATATGTTCCTGTAAAAAGATTTTTCTGATGAAAAGAGCTTTAGAAAGTTTCCTTTGCCAACATTCTGTTTCTCCCATCATTTCTTATTATGAGATAATAATCATACCTTATAATCTAGGACAATATTTCCTTCAACATAAATCATCATAACATTAAACCTTAATATTTATTGCCTGTTCTATCTTGCTGCTGACAGTCCTATTAATGCTTCACTTAGCAAGTCAAAAAGCAGTACCACAGTACTATATAGTACTAGAGAAGATTGAGACAACTGTACACAAATCAGCTGAAAGCATAACTTATCTGTTACAGCACAAGAAGATTAAACACGTGGCTATAAAAATCCCTGCAATCATGGTAACTGGAGTCGAGGTTGCCTCTATTGCTTTAATAAATCCTTTAAGTATGCTTTCAATCTCTCAACAATTCCTGACGAAGCTTGTGTGCTGTTGTTGTGAATCTGCCTACCTCAAAAGTCCTGATGGTGAATATTTCATGTGGCTTATTACTTCTCTGTGTTCCTAGTCTAGAAGAGAAGCGAGTATACTGCTTGCTAGTGTTGCTTAATACCTTATTAGTTGAAGATGGATTTGTACTTTTAGCCTTTAGCTACCTAATTTCCTGTTACGGAAGATAAAAATTTTCTTTTTGCAAATGATGAATGAGGTGATTATATTTCACAAATTTTAAGGCCACGGACCATTAACTGAATCACTCTGAGCACTTGTCATTTTACCCATATGTATGTAAAATGAAAAGAGAGGGCTGGGTTGTTTTAGTACCTGACTATTGCCACAAAAAATCCCTCATAAACTCCACATGAAAACTTTTTTTGGGCAGCTGTAAGGCTAAAACATCATATAAAAAAACTTAACTCTTTCTGAAATAAATTAGGTGATTGCTTATAGTGAAGTTTGGATTTGAAGTAATTATGTTCTCTTTATTCTTAGGATCTTTGATAGAGTGAAAACTAGAAAATTATTACAAACCATGTGAGGAGGGTATAAATTGATTAGTGTATTTGTTCAACTGTGTGTGCCATTTTATTGCTGATTTACGAGATTCAACAAAAAATAACACTGAAACGTTAAGAAGAAATGAATTTATTAGGATCCTTTTCTTGCTGGGTATTCCAAGAGAGATAATTTTGCTCCAGTCTGTTGAGCACTGAGTCTAATTTCTAGTGTAATGATAATGGCTTGACTTTTCCCAATGACAACTTCTTAAATCAGGCAACACAAACAAAATAATTGTCAAGTTGTCTGTTAAGGAGTCCAAAAGCAAAAGTCACCACACCTACAACATTAATCCTACCGCTTCTTAATCCAAGAGTCCCCCCCAACCCCTCTACTCCCCCACCCCCCGCTGTGGGATCCTAAAACCCACACATGATGTAAATGAGTTTACAAACCTTTAGGCTGTTTACAGTAACATCAGCTGGAAAAAAAAGAAGACTTCAGCATCAGCCGGGTGCGGTGGCTCGTGCCTGTAATCCCAGCACGGGCTTTCATTCCCAGGAGATGGATGGAGCACTGGTGTAGGCAGCCTTAGCCAGACACTCTACTCCTTTCAGTGAAAACCAATTGCATGGTTAATCTTCAGAATGTTGCCCTCTCCAACCTCTTCCTCTTTATCTCTTCTGTTTTGCTGTGTCTCACTGATTTAACAGATTTTATATTTAGGTATTAGACCTATAATATTTCTTTTATCTGATATATGCAGTTTCTAATAATTATTACCCAACAATTCAGAGGTCTTAAATTTCTTAATTTGCTGATTATTAGATTTTCTAGGTTTCTTAAAAGATACAAATTTGGGTTAAAATGGTATATCAAGAAAGATTTTAGGACAGGCGTGGTGGCTCACGCCTCTAATTCCAGCACTTTGGGAGGCTGAGGCGGGTGGATCACCTGAGGTCAGGAGTTCAATACTAGCCTGGCCAACATGGTGAAACCCCTTGTCTACTAAAAAATACAAAAAGTTAGCCGGGCATGGTGGCACATGCCTGTAGTCCCAGCTATTCAGGAGACCGAGGCACCAGAATTGCTTGTACCTGGAAGGCGGAGGTTTCTGTGAGCAGAGATCATGCCACTGCACTCCAGCCTGGGCAACAGAGTGAGACTCAGCCAAAAAAGGAAAAAATATATATGAATATATATATATATATGAGATATATATATAAAGAAAAAATAAGCTACTAATGATTTTCTTTTTGAGGTCAGGAGTTTGAGAGCAATCTGGCCAATGTAGTGAAACCCCATCTCTACTAAAAAAAAAAAAACACGTGGTGGCACATGCCTATAATCTCAGCTGCT
>NW_012115932.1:8767787-8804861 GCF_000951035.1 Colobus angolensis palliatus
ACACGTGGTGGCACATGCCTATAATCTCAGCTGCTCGGGAGGCTGAGGTGGGAGAATTGCTTCAACCTGGAAGGCGGAGGTTTCTGTGAGCCGAGATCATGCCATTGCACTCCAGCCTGGGCAACAGAGTGAGACTCAGCCAAAAAAGGAAAAAATATATATGAATATATATATATGAGATATATATATAAAGAAAAAATATATATCATATACATATTATATATATTATACATACATATATATATTAGAGAATCCTTTCAGTTTATAGAATAGGGTAGAATGAATCCAGAGAGATTTACTTTTTGCTATTGCTTTTACTAATAAAAATCAAATTATAGAACATCCATTAAAAATTTTGCTTAAGTAATCTGCTGACCCCACAGTGCACTCCTTCTGTGGATGGGTATAAACCTGCTATGGTAGAATAAAGGTTGATTAGGGAAGTGTTCCAAACCAAGTGTCCAGACTGTTCAAACCTGGCACCAAGAGTCTTTGGGCTTTTGCCTCCTTCCAGGAAGCAATGTCAACGAGGAGATCAGGCCAAGAAGTGAGGATATCCACCTTCATAAGACATGTTAAGGGTTGAAGATGTTCTCAAACACCGAGACTTAGAGTCAAATTCTTAAGCATAACCAAGCTAATCAAGTAACCAACAGAAACAAAAATAATATCAAAAGCCTTCCTTCCTTTACTTCTTCTGATTCTACCTAAGTTTTTATTCAATGCCTCCCATAAGGTGGTCTTTCAGTGTCACCTGTTCTGGGGCTCTATTAGCCCCACACTTCTGGTTCAAACAGCTGATCTGTCTTGATCTCCTGGGAGTTTAGTTTTTGCCTACGGTAGACAATTTTTTTTTCATATTTTAAGAAATGTTCATTTATATTTAAATTACTATGGTATAGACCCTTGTATTTTAGTTTTCCCCCTACCTCTAAATACCCAGAACCAAGTAATCTTTATTTAATTTAAGACTGAAAATGAAAGTCATAAATGCTCTAAGAACTGTTGAATATGGTATGTTTCTTCTGAAAATTCAACAAAACTTGAAATACATACCCAGACTTTTCTTTACTGAATAAAACATGAGAAATAGCAAAAAATTTGTATCTCAGGCCAGCCAAGTTGTCTCAGTTTATAACTTACTTTTATTAATTAATAAATTATTGAGAGTTGTATTAAATCTGAATAGAAACCTAGTCACATTAGGATCCTTTATGAGAGATGTAGCAACAATATGATGTAATACAATAAAAAAATAAGAACTTCTGCTTATGAGTTGTTTACTTAGCCCTGTATTAGATGCTGAAGAGATTTAAGTGATATCCCATACACTGTGCATAATAGTTTTAATGTATTATCTAAGTGAGACTTCACAACCACCGCACGAATTAGAAGAGTGGGACTGAAATGAAAACAAAATGAGTTTACTTGCTCAGTTAGTGAGAAATTTTGAAATTAGATCTGTCTTCCTTCAAACTGTATACATTAAGGGTTACTCAATTCTGACCTCAATGAATTTTATCTTTTGTTTGAAATATATCTTGCAAAGGGTAGGAGATCAGTAAATGTTTATTTAATAAATAAATGAAATTATCTTATGTATAATTGGATTCTTCCCAGGGTTTAAAGACTAGTTACTATAATACTGATCCCTGCCTTAAAATATCCAGTTCTCACCACCTTAACTCTAAGTCTGTAGGTGAGTTAGAGGATCAAACTGTTAAAGTTCACCAATTATTTCTTGGTAAGACGCTAATTTGCTAAGGGTAATAAATGTTTGTAAAAAGAAATTACTTTTTTCTTTTTTTTTTTTAGCAAATAATCAGAATTTATCAAAGAGGTAGGATTAAAGTTTAAAAATATTCACTATGGAGGCCAGGAGCAGTGGCTCATGCCTGTAATTCCAACACTTTGGGAGGCCGAGGTGGGCAGATCATGAGGTCAGGAGATCGAGATCATCCTGACTAGCACGGTGAAACCCCATCTCTACTTAAAAAAAAAAAAAAAAAAAAAATTAGCTGGGCATTGTGGCGAGAACCTATAGTCCCAGCTACTCCGGAGGCTGAGGCAGGAGAATGGCGTGAACCTGGGAGGTAGAGTTTGCAGTGAGCCGAGATCGCGCCACTGTACTCCAGCCTGGATCATAGAGCGAGACTCCGTCTCCAAAAAAATAAAAATCATTATGGAACTGCTGTATCAAGTGACAATCTCAGTTTTAAGCTAGTTCTAGCTGTGAATATTTTGTGGGAAAACTTTTTAGACGTTCTACCTCTCAGGCAAGTAAAATGCTAAGATGTTGTAAATTTGGTTCCCCTAAAATTTGTGAATCAAGGATAGAGTCTTTCCAACCTCATTATAAGATAAAGGAATATGCAACTATCCAGAAATGACAAAATACTGGTCAAATAGAATTTATACTGAAGGTCATGAAAAGTGTAGTATTTCCTAGTATGTTAAAATTCATATAGTCCTCTAGAAATTTTGAGTTACAGGAGACAAATATGGATTAACTTTCCTTGAGATAAAATTAATCATATAAAAAAATATTTCCTATGCTTAATGGGGTAGGCAGAATGATGGCCCCCAAAGATAGCCTAATCCCAAGAACCTGGAAATATGTTACCATATATGGCAAAAGGGATTTTACAGATGTGATTAAGTTAAGGATCTTCAGACAGTGAGATTAACCTGGATTATCTAGGTAGACCGAATGTAATTACAAGTATCTATATATTAAAGCCGGAGGTAGGAAAGTCAGAGTCACAGAAGAAGTTTGAGGTGGAAACAGAAGTTGGAGTGATGTGGGGCATGACCCAAAGAAGGTTAAAGTTCCTAGATGCTTGGAAAAGGTGAAGAGATGAATCCTCCATTAGATGTTCCAGAAGGGACGTACCCTGCCAACACTTAAATTTTAGCCCAGTGACACTTATTTTGGATTTCTGACCTTCAGAATTGTAGGAAAACAAATGTGTGTTGTTTCAACCACTAATATGGTGTTAATTTGTTATATCAGTAATAAACTAATAGGCTTCTTATAGGAAAAATTAAGCTGCTACGTTACTGTGTCTTTAACCAAATCACACCTCCAACCCCCAAATGTCTCTGCACTCTGTACCCTTTGAGGAGGAGATGGATGAGACTTTATTCACTCTGTGAAGCACAGTTATGACTAGAAGGGTGATCAGTTCTTTCTGGTTTGACCAAAACTCTCTAGATTTTAGTATTGAAAATCTCAGATCCTGGAAACTCCTTTAATTTCAGACAATGCATGACAGTTATTCATCTTAAACTAAATTGAATTTCTAGATGAGTGAAGCTGTGTCCTTACGATTAAGACAGTGAGAGAACCAGCTGATTTGTTAAGGGTCTGTGATGTGCTACATAGATAAATTGCTTTTGTCAGATGTACTGTTTATTAAAGCATTCAGAAAAAAAAAAAAATTGCATGGGGTCAAATTGCTCTTGAAAACTCCTTAGGAAGGTTCCAGGTTGGAGACAGACATAGCGTCTCTCAGCAAGTCTGACACTGACAGGTTTTCTCCCAGAGCTGTGACAGATTGCTGTTTCTCTGGTTAAGCCCCAGAAGGAATTAGCTTGTTTTTAGGCACCATGTGGTATAAAAATCACATAAAATTGGTTTATTGAGTAGTCTCAACTCAGTGGGGGTGTAAACATGAAGCAGTTTATTTTTCTACGATCACTGTTTTCAACTGTGATCTATCAAAATGTCCTTACTGACATCTCTGGCAGATTACATAACTTTTCAGCAACTGGTTATTTGAAGTCCACTTTAATGTAAAACTTTTATGCCATTCTATTTAAATATTGTTTCTTCATGTAGCCTCAAGCTGGGAGCCTGCATACTGCTGGAGGTTAGAGAGTGGAGAAAGAGGAGGGCATCCTCTGCCTCTGAAATGTTCTCTCCTTTTCTCTCTGGGGGCTCCCTGTTACCAATGTGCTGGTGAAATGAGAAAGGAGATAGAAAGAGACAAATATCTCCATTCACTTGGCTGCTGTGTGGTTGACTTTCTCTCAGTAGAGAAACTCTGGCTAGGAGGCTTGGCCTGTCATGTGCTCTTGAATTCATCTGAAGGCGTGTGAATTCATCTGAAGGCCACGATGAACCTCCCCACTTCCTTCAGCTCCATCAGGAGCTACCAGTTGTCATCAAGAGTGAGCCTCACAGCTTTCTTGCCACTTGGAGTCTTTGGCCCAATGGACAGCCAACATGGGCAAGACACTGACTGACTAGACAGCTTCAGCCCTGCTTCCCTGGTGGGGTCCTCTTGACTTCTGGGAAATATGCACCTTGAATACCCCAAACAGTGAGACAACAGGCTGTTCCATGTTTTGTGTTCCCCTGCCTTGACCTCCTCTTCCAAGTCTCAGAATTAGCACAACAAGGTGAATGGTTGAGCAGACAGCACATTGGAAACCAAGTCATAGCCCTCTGTTCTTAGCCCTCCCAGTCTCTAACAGTGATTTTCGTGGAACTCTAATTTCTCTTGGTTTCTTGTGGGAAAAGATCATGTAATCACTCTCCAAAACAATATTTTCCTGGAGACTCTCTTTCCCATTCCTTCCGCAAACCTCTGTATATAAGGACTGGGGCTAGGCTGGGGAATGGAAGGGAATATGGGAGGATACACTGTGGCCAGAAAAGCTACAGTAACTTTTAGTAAACCTAAAGTAGGGATTTAGAATGTAGGTAGCACCTCTTTGTTTTCATCATTGGGAATAAGTCATTAATTATGGTAAGCACATGTCATTACATACTAAGGATCATTGTCACCTGGACAGAATGTTCCCTGAACAAAAGTAACAGAGAGAATACAGATGCATGGCTCACACACCTGCTCAATCAGGGTGCATCTTCATTTGGTGGAACGGGAGGCAGAACTAGCTACTGTTTATACTGACCTTGTTTGTTCATAGGTGGAGCGTAGTTCACATGAGCATGCATATTTAACTTTATTTAAGTTACATACATGTACAACATAAATGGACCATAGTAGAAAAATGGTCTTTGGACAGACTAGAATGGGAGAACCTTGAAAAGCTGTAACAAAAATGTACACTTTATGGGTTTACAGAAATGTTTGGCCAAGTGCGGTGGCTCAAACCTGTAATCCCAGCATTTTGTGAGGTCGAAGTGGGCAGATCACCTGAGGTCAGGAGTTCAAGACCAGCCTGGCCAAAGTGGTGAAACCCCATCTCTACTAAAATTACAAAAATAAATTAGCCAAGCATAGTGGCTCATGCCTGTAGTCCCAGCTATTTGGGAGGCTGAGGCAGAAGAATCACTTGAACCCATGGGGTGGAAGTTGCAGTGATCTGAGATCATGCCATTGCACTCCAGCCTGGGTGACAAGAGCAAAACTCAGTCTCAAACAAAACAAAACAAAACCTAATGTTTACTAAGAGGATAGTAACAAATGCAAAAATATCTGTAAATTTTTTTTAAAAACCTACAAGGTCAACAAGACTGTGGGACGCTCTAGAAGGCAAATAATGTAGTTATTTTTCTGAAAAACCAAAAAAAATGAAATTTGGCAAAAGACAAATGGAAGACAAACTTACAGATTTAAAGAGAGTTAAGAGATATATTAACCATTTGCAATTTATGGACTTTTAAAAATAATTCAAATTCAAGCAAACTCTAAACTTAAATAAATATATTTATAACGCAAGTAGAGAGACCTAAACTCTGGCATTGTGTTATATAACATTTAGACATTATTTTGTTGTTTTTTTCAAAGATGGGACAATAGTATTGTTTGTATTTTCAAAATGAGTCTCCATTTTTAAGAAAAAAAACCTGAAAATGTTTGCAGACAGAATCATAAAATGTCTTGCATTTGCTTGAAAATGCTCAGGGTAGGGAAAGGTTGGGGACATAGAAGAAAAAAATTACCTTGAGTTATTTTGGATAGGTACTTGGGAGTTTTTTATACTATTCCTATTTTTGTGCCTGTTTGAAATTTTCTGTAACAAAAAGTTGTAAGTACATTTATGAGTATGTTTTTATCATGAAAATGTTAATTTGTAAGGATATCCCCCCCCACCATATAATATTCCTGAGTGTTGTGAGTTCCCCACTGTTACATGACTGCAATTCTGAACTTTTTGACATGTAGTTTTGAGGTGGTTTTGATTGATCCCGAAAGACAATCAATAGTTCTTTATACCTAGAATGAGCAATGTGGGTACAGAGGAACATTGAATAGATATTCATCTGGACCATTTTCTTTCTTTTCTACCAAAATGATAGAAACATACAGTATTCAGATCTTTAACTATGTAGATCACTTGGTAAGCATTGATATGTACTGGAATATCATGCAAACCAGAATAATTTATATAAGAAATTTCTACATCATTCCAAGACTCTTAGAGACTAAAGACAATCATTTTGTTTCTATAAAGTGAAGGATGAAATTAGAGATTATACATGAATTTGGAAGCCCAGACTTGCCATCTTCTAAAATCCATCACATTCTTCATCAAACCAGAGTCTGTACTATCTTATCATGGTGTAGTTCAATGTACTCAAGTGAGAATATTAAATTTAGTCTAGATTAATCAGGCCTAAAAAGATAGCTTTTTTGATTATCTGAAATATAACTTTTTAATAATGATAAATATTTCTATCTTAATCATCTTGCTAATTTATTCTAGCCTAATCCTGTAATTTTTAGTGATATTAAGAATGAGTATGTCAGAAGGATTTAAATAGAATCCACTGGGAATCACACTTAAAAACATGCAAAATGATTTTAAACTCATTTTTCTCCACACTCCATGGGTCTTAATTTGCTGTTCATAAATCAATATATTTATTGCTAGGGTATCTATCTATATATATAGATATATATATAGTATATATAGAGATATATATAGTTTATATATAGATATATTATATATAGATATATATAGTTTATATATAGATAGATATGGTATATATAGATATATAATATATATAGTTTATATATAGATATATAGTATATATAGATATACAGTTTATATATAGATATATAGCATATATATATAGTTTATATATAGACATATAGTATATATAGATATATAGTTTATATAGATGTAGTCTAGCAAAGACTAGAAAGTAATTTTAAACAAACTAATTATATATGAATAATTTTGATTTGTTACCTAAAAATATCACATTGTTTATATCTAAGCATAATTTGTTTCTATAAATACTCTAGACTGGTTTTTCTCAATCAGTGTCTTTAAGATTATTCCAAATATGTTAATAGTTATACAGGGACTGTGATAAAGAGGCTCCCTGGTGAAATATGCTTATGAAACACTGAAGATGATATATTCCTCGCAGGAAGTTTTGGAACATGTTAGCATAATAAAGGCTCTGATACATCCTCTATGTATTATCTGAATACTTCTCAAGCTTATTTCATGTTACAATTTTTTGAAATTTATATTAAAATATTTCAGAGCACTAATGTTCATAGATCTCAATTACAAGATGCTCCTTTAAAATGTTCTTTCTAATAAGAGCAGAGTTTTAAAATAAATGCCTCATTTATTTCAATATATCAGTAGAAAATAAGAAGTTTTAACAAATTAAGCTTATATAAAATGATCTTTACCCAACAAGAAGAATGTATTGTATACACTTACTATGTTCTATATACTCTATTGCTTATACACAGGGATACACCTTAACTGTAGATAGAATTGGTCAGTGTTATCTTAGGGGTCATTTTGTAGAGCAGGTGAGAGAAGAAATAGAGGAATGAATTAAAATAGGGTAGTAGGGATGGAGAAGAAAATATGAATTTGAAAGTGTTTCTTTTGTCTTTTCGTTGTTGTGTTTTGTTTTGTTTTTGAGATGGAGTCTCGTTCTGTTGCCCAGGCTGGAGTGCAATGGTGCAATCTCAGCTCACTGCAACCTGTGCCTCCCGGGTTCAAGTGATTCTCCTTCCTCTGCCTCCCAAGTAGCTGGGATTATGGGCATGAACCACCACACCTGGCTAATATTTTTTTTGATTTTAGTAGAAACGAGATTTCACCATGTTGGTCAGTCTAGTCTCAAACTCCTGACCTCATGTGATCTGCCTGCCTCTGCCTCCCAAAGTGCTGGGATTATAGGAGTGAGCCACCGCACCCAGCCATGTAGCTTTAAATATACATAGAGATAGGCCATAAGCTTGCATAGCAAAATGTTAATGGTAGATTTCCCATGGTAATGTGATTAGGGAAATTTTCACGTTCTTCTATTTTTCTGTATTTTTCATACATTTCTACACTGGTCTTGGATTATCTATCTCTGTATCTGTCTTTCATCTATATTTCTATTTATCCCTCCAATCGTCTATCATTTTCTTTGCAAGTTTCTAAATGATTTTTACGATGCATGGTGGTATTTTCTACCTCATGAATTTTTGTAAGAGAAGATCCCACCTCCCATTAAATAGGTTGCAAACAATTGTATATAACATATATGTATGTGTATTTACATGCATATATATTTTTACATATATATTTATATACGTTTACATACATATATATATTTACAGTTCTTTTACATCTAGTCTAGAAAGAAGGCTTCAGACCTAGTCCCATCTCACACCTTGTAAATATTTTTATTAAGAAATATCAGGGCTAAGCATCTATTCCTGCTTGGGGATGGTAATGATAGTATCAATATTCAGTTTCTAGGGGTGGCCATGACTCTGGTTCTAGCCCCAAGCCTGGTTCCCAGCACTGTCAGAGGACTGTTAGGCTTCAAACTGATACTGCTTGCGACAGTCTCACTAGACTAGTGTTGTATATGATTTTTTTTTTTTTCTGCATAACTTTCCTTATTCTTGCCCATGCTTCTCAGCCTTGTTCTTGAATTTTCCTGGCAATGCAGTGAGTCATACAGTGTTGGTTTTTTTTTTTTTTCATAGTTTTTTAAACCCAAATTAATAAGAATTGATTTCTAGTACTCATTGTAAGTAACTCATTGATATATCAGAGTACAGCATTGTTTTTATTTTACTTTATTTTATTTGTTTAAAATGACTTGCTGTTGTGATAATTTGATACACTTTCAGTAAATTACCCATCTAATTTGGTATATGGCCAATGATTTTATTTAATATGATCTCATTTATTAGGTACATTGTGTCCTTATGTGTAACTTACTAAGTTCTATATACTCTATTGCTTATACACAGGGATACACCTTAACTGTAGGTAGAATTGACATGGTTTTAATCACAAAATATATCAAAGGTATACATTTCCAAATTCAGTTATTTTTGTTCATTTTTAATTTTAGTATGTCACTAATAAAAAGCCAGGTGATTTTTAACACAATTTTGTAGAAATAATTAGGACAAATTCTAGTTCATTTCAACTATCCTAATTAATTTTTACTTGTGCTATAGTGTTAAAATACTTTGTGGGCATTTGGTGTGCACTCTTTGCAAAATGAGGAAATATAACCTTATCACCAGTTAACATATCAAATGTCTAACTAAATTTAGCTGAGACTTGTCCTATTATGTAAGTTCCCACTTATCCAAGTTGACTCCCATTAGCAACTGTGCCATAATGGCTTGTGGGAAGGCTGAACAGAAAATTGAATTAATGCAAGCCATTTCTCAATCATTTCTCATTCTCATAAAATGATTAAAGCTGATGTAAGAGGGCTCATTAAAACAGAAAACATTAAGCTCATTAAAAAGCCATTAAACCACTCACTTCTCTGATTTGTTTTATCATAACCTTATTTAGCCATTGTTTAAAAGTCACTGCACCCCAAATTTTTTTCTTATTATTGGGGAAATGTTATCTGAAATGTACACTCTGGCTATGTGGCCATTTCAAGATTAAAATTATCAGATATTATTATTGCTTTATTTGTAACTCTTTGAGGCCAGCATCTGACTACAGAAACTAGAAATCAGCTAATAATAGTCAATTGAAGTGGATTTACCTTTCAATATTTATTTTAGCTATATTTAATCTGCATAAAGTTTCTTAATATTTTAACTTTGCATTGTTTAAACTTGAAGCCGAATTACTACTTATACAAGCAAAGTGAATGTTCGTTAGTCGTTGTATCTTATAGTGTGATTTTTTTTGTTGCTGCTGTTAAACAGCAATAATTTCTGTTGCCAAACAAAATAAAAGATCTACTCTTGGAAAAATCATCTTCATGAGAGATTTCAGCTTGATCTTTAACTATGATACAATTCAGATGCCAACAGGTTTTTCTGTTTTTCCTTAAAAATATTTCTTTAATATGTTTTCACAAGAATAGACCTGAATAAAACTAATTTAATTTTTAAAACAACTCAGTACATATTATAATTCATATAAAAGAGAAATATATTAAAGATATACTTGTATTAGAAAAAAGTTACATTAGCTGAAGCAATAGCCAAGTCCTGAAATTTCAGTGGCTTAATCCTATTATCATAGTCTGACACTGGTTTCAGCAGCCTTTGTCCACCTTGCAACTGTTTCTGAAAGGCGGTGGACATGGTGATGTTCTGACCACACCTCCCTTTGAGGAAGGACTCTTGTCCTTCAAAACTGACTGAAGCAGGTATTCAGAGGAACAGTCATTTTGATATAATGCAGACAACTCTGCATAGGCCATTTTTGATCTCTGTAGCTCCTAGAGAGGTATATCAAGTGCCAGAATCTCAGCTTCAATTTCTGCCTCTGCCCCATCCCATTTCCTTTTCCTCTCTTCCAAAGGTGTTGATCCCAAAGGCCCTTGATAGTAAACATCCCATTCACTAAACTCAATCTCAAAGTCAGCTTCATAGAAAACCCAATCTGTGTTGGGGACTATATGGTCTCCCATATTTCTGAGATAGGAAAAGAGAGAGATGGACAGGGCACACAGGCTATCAAATACCACCACCCAAAAGATACATATCTTTTCTGCTCACAGGCTGTTGGTCAAAATTAGTCATAAAGCACCAAATGAACTGCAAGGTGAACTGTGGAAAGGTAGGAGAACATAGAACTCTTGTTGACCACAGTCTTTACCACAATATGCAAGCTCAAATGCCATTTTTGATGCAGTGAAACATTAATCATTGTAGTTATTGCAGAACCATTTTTATTTATAGCCAATTATTTTGGATTTTCATATAAAATATTTTTGTCCATTTCTTCTTTGATTACTTAACTTATTGCTTGCATGTTACATATTTTCTATCACAATATTTCTACTGCAGTTTTGACCTATGGGTGAAGAAGAGCTGAAAACCAATGATTTGATTTTTTTCTATGTTAAGTAATAGCCTCATTGGTTGACATTATAACTACATAGAATCTGCATTTGATATTTTGTTAGAGTATGTTCCCTGTCTGCCAAATCAGTGAACCAAATTTTGTGTTGTGGCACAGGCAAAATAATAAGTACAATCATAATGATCTTAATAACCAAAGAAACAAAAATGATAAATATTACGAGGAACTATGTAATAAGCCACAGTTGTAAAGGTAGGTGTTATCATTACCCTCATTCTATTAGGAGTAATACAGTCATTGAGAAATTAGAAAACTTGTGCAAGGTCACCACCTACTAAGGATAACTGGGGCTAAAATGTATATCCAACTGGCTCCAAAGCCTGTCTTCTTAACTACTGTACTAAACTTGCTGACAGAGTCACCCCTTGAATGTTTTTCTCCAACATTTTGTCCCATTAGTTCCTCACCCTGTTTTAGATAAAAGAATTGGTCAAATAATATACTGTGACTCAATTATATCTATATATAACATATGTGTATATATACTTATATTTCATTGGTACTCTAGTATAATTTTGCTTTGTGAAATAGATACTTTTCCCAGATAAAGTCACCATATAGATACTTTTTCCCAGATAAAGTCACCATATAGCTAAATGACATTAAACACTGCATATATCTCAAAATATCTAAACTCAAAACTATGGGCTGGGAGTTAACTTAGAAAATGCCTTAGTCTATAAACATACCTGCCAAGTAAACAACATGGTGATTTTCCCTACTCAAATGAGTCTAGAGTTGTTGCTCATAAATTTTTGTTTTATATCCTTGACTAATTTGAGACATCCATCATGTGATTTGACTTTTACAAATGAAATAACACTAATACTGGTATTTTATTTTACTGATGTTATACTGATACTGTCACTGATGTTAGTAACATTAATGCTGATATTTCTGTGTAAAATATAAGGAGTTTAATTACATGTCTAAATGAATTAAAGTACATTTCTTAATTTGAATGATTAAAAAAAGAACTTGGAGTTTGAAGAAAAGTTTATGCAAAGAGGTTGAAAATCATTTGGAAAGTCCTAGAACACCACAAGTGGATCTACCTCAAGGACAATTCAGCATGACTAAACTTAGAATAGATGCATAAAAATCAGACACCTAATCATTAGTTTCTAAGGATAGATTTTTAGAATCAAGAGATGTGTATACTCCAATTTTTCTGATCAGTGCACTCTCTTTTTATAAATCTACATGGAAATTTGAATATAATCAAAAGTTTGTCTGGTGAACATGGTATAACATAGATAAACCAACTAAATGATATTAATGGCTCTCATTGACTAATATCGCTTAATGAATCCAACTCTACCTTCCATCCCAGTAGATATGCTGGCTCCTATTCAGGTCGTCCTCTTCCCAAAACTAGGCTAGAAACACTGTCAAAGCTAACTTGTTTTATGCTCCACTTCTAGGCCCCGTTGCTTTCCAACCACACACATACAAAGACACATGTTCACACAAAGTGTTAACCTCTATTTGAGTGTGTTCATAATTTCAAATTAATTAATCTAAACTCTTCTGGAAGGCATTCATTCTCTTCAAAGTTTCAATGCATAATTCTTCTTTGAACCACTACATATTAGTATTATAGCTAAATTAATACTACATATATCCAACATTTATTAACATTTATGCTAATGCATCTTGCAAGCAGTAGAGCAAGAATTCAAACTTACTGTTTCTGATGACCAGAAGTAATCACTTAACAATTTTACTATACTACATCTCCATTCATTTTATGCCCTCAAAAAGTCATTTATACCCTCTAGTAGATTTTCTTAGTTATTTTAACTTTGCTTTTAATTTAGCACATGATAATTATACATATTTATGAGGTACAATGTGATGTTTTGATGCCTGTATAAATTATGTAAAAATCAAATCAAGGCATTTAACGTATCTGACACCTCATAAACTTATAATTTCTTTGTAGTAAAAACATTCAGAATCTTCTCTTTTAGCTATTTTGAAATATGTAATACACAATATTATATTTCCTTAGTTTTAAATTCATCGAAGAACATCATATTTTTGGCCTGTTTTTTTCAAGTACTTTTTTTAAAAGAATAGTTTTAGGCTTATAGAAAATTTATGACAATAGTAAAGAGTTCTGGTATGCTCTACAACCAGCTTCTTCTGTTATTAACATTTCACATTAGTATGATACTTTCATTACAATTAATGAACCAATATGAATACACCTTTATTAACCAAAGTCCATATTTTATTCAGGTTTTCTTGATTTTTCACCTACCGTCCTTTTTTTTCCTTTTATATATATGGTTACCATCAAGATTCCCTTATTATCTCCTTAGGCTTCTCTTGGCTATGACAGTTTTTCAGACTTTCTTTGTTTTTGATCAACTTGATGATTTTTGAGGAGTACTGGTAAGGTATTTTATATAATGTATTTTATAGAATTTATTGAGATTTGTCTAATATATTTCTAAATGTTTAGACTGGGATTTTGAGTTTTCAGCAGAAACACTAAAGAAGTAGAATGTCATTCTCCTTACTCTACATTTAGGTTACATATAATCAACATTATTTATAACTGTTGATGTTAACCATGATCACCTTGAAAAATCTGATAGTATTTGTCAGGTTTCTCTACTATAAAATTAGTCTTTTTTCTCCCTTTCATGCTAAAATTTTTGGAAAGAGGTCACTCTGAACATTCAACACTTAAGAAGTGGTGATTTAAGCTCCAACTCTTGAAAGGAGAATATCTACATTAATTATTTGGAATTATTATGCATAAGTGATTTATCTTCTTTACTTATTTTTAAATTATTTCATTATATTGATATACACTCATTGATATTTATTTTATACTCTGAGTTATAATGCAATACTACTTTATTTCCTTGGACAATTGATTTTACCTTTTGCCATTGGGAGCTACTCTTTTCATTTGCTTTCTTTATTTTTTTTCTTTTTTTTTTTTTAGTACCTTCCATTTTTTACTATAGAATACTATAGACTATTCTTGCATATTTTCTACCACAGTCCTAAAATACTCCACTTCTTTTGTTGAACAACAGAATTGGAAACCAAGATTTGGGCACTAGATATGCTTATTGCTACTGGAATATCACTGCATCTGTGCTCTCTCAGCTAACACAGCAAGAAAATATATGGGGGGTATGCTAAGTTCTGTGCATGGGGTGTATATGTATGCGTGGGTATGCTAAATGGGTATAATCGCATATGGGTATGCTAAGTTCTGTATATGGGTGTAAATATATTTATATATATAATATATATATAAACTATACACCCTGTATATAATATATATATTATAAATATATATATATTCTCTATGTAACCAACACTGTCTATATTAAGGTAAACATGAGTTCATCCTCATGTTTCCAACTCTAAACCATTTCCACATTCATATTTCTAGCTTCCTTCTCTTGCTTATTTGTAAATTTCCAATCCAACAATGAGAAACCTGGATCCATCATCTGCCATCCATTCACCTAATTTTTCCTTTCGTATGTGCATATGTCAGAGTATCAGAATTGTAAGCCTGAGTTCCCAGTAGAAACAGTATTATCAACTAGAGTACAGTACATATATATATATATATATTTTTTACTTTAGTTTTATAGACTCCATTTATTTTCAACTGAAGTCAGCACATTTTACCCACCTACTCAAGTGAGGCCATTACGTACTAGTTAGATTCTTTTTGTCATAGTCTGCATTACTTCCTGAGTACCAGTGTTATCCTAAATTATTTTTATGTTGCATATGTATTAAGATTCAATCTTTGTGCTGTAAAGTTCAGTGGATTTTGAAAAATGTATGGTGTACCCAAAGGATTATAAATCATGCTGCTATAAAGACACATGCACACGTATGTTTATTGCGGCACTATTCACAATAGCAAAGACTTGGAACCAACCCAAATGTCCATCAGTGACAGACTGGATTAAGAAAATGTGGCACATATACATCATGGAATACTATGCAACCATAAAAAAGGATGAGTTCATGTCCTTTGTAGGGACATGGGTGCAGCTGGAAACCATCATTCTCAGTAAACTATTGCAAGAACAGAAAACCAAACACCACATGTTCTCACTCATAGGTGGGAATTGAACAATGAGAACACTTGGACACAGGAAGGGGAACATCACACACCGGCACCTGTCACGAGGTGGGGACAGGGTGAGGGATAGCATTAGGAGATATACCTAATGTAAATGACGAGTTAATGGGTGCAGCACACCAACATGACACATGTATACGTATGTAACAAACCTGCACGTTGTGCACATGTACCCTAGAACTTAAAGTATAATAAAAAATAAATTAAAAAAAGAAAAAAAAAGAAAAATGTATGATGTTATATATTCACCATTTTGGTATTATACAGAACAGTTTCACTGTCCTAAAAGATCCCTTATACTTCACCTATTGCAACCCTCCCTCTTTGCTGTCTCCCCTGCCAATATTGTCTCTGTAGGCTTGGCTTTTCTGCATCATATAATTGGAATCACGTAGTATGTAATCTTTTTAAACTACTTTCTTTCACTGGGCAATAAGGCTTTAAAGATCATCCATATCATTCTATAGCTTGATACTTCAATCTGACAATCTCTGTGTTTAATCAGCATATTGAACCATTCACATTTAAAGTGATCATCGATATATTTGGAATGACACCTGTCTTTAAAAAAAAAATAGCTTAAATACCTACCATTTTTATAACTGTTTTCTACTTATTGTGCTTGTCTTTTGTTTTGTGCCTCCTTTTTCTTTCCCTTCTCTGGTTCTGTTTCTTTCCCTTCTCTGGTTTTATCTGAGCATGTTATATATTTCTATTTTTTCTCCTCTATTTTCCTGTCAATGGTACTTCTTTAAAAATTTAGTGGTTTCCTTGGAAATCACAATATACATTTTTAACTAATTCAAACCCCCTTCAAATAACAATGGATTGCTTTACATTTAGTGTAGATAACTGGTAAAAGAGTGTACTCAACCTCTTCCTCCTTATAACCTTGCTGTAATTCACTTATCTTTACGCTATAACCATCAAACATATTGTTGGTCTTATTTTCATCAAATTTTCTTTTTGATCACTTAAGTATAAGAAAAATATTTTTCCTTCAATTATTCATTCATTAATGCTTTTCTATTCTTTCAGTAGATCCTAGTTTTAGATCTCTATGATTGTCTCCTCTGTGAACTTGTTTTTTATTTTTTTATTTTTTGAGACAGAGTCCCACTCTATCCCCCAGGTTGGAGTGCAGTGGCACGATCTTGGTTCACTACAACTTCTGCCTCCTGGGTTCAAGCGATTCTTCCGCCTCAGCCTCCCAAGTAGCTGGCATTACAGGCATGAGCCACTATGCCTGGCTATTTATTTTTTTTTTATGTTTTAGTAGAGACAGAATTTCACCATGTTGTCCAGGCTGACCTCAAACTCCTGACCTCAGGTGATCCTCCCGCCTTGGCCTCCCAAAGTGTTGAGACTGAAGGTGTGAGTCACCGCACCCAGCCTCTATGAACTTTCAGTATTTCTTAAAGGATACTTCTGGCAATAAATTTCCTTAGTTGTTGTTTGTTTAAAAAAAAAACCTTATTTTTCCTTCATTTTCAAAATAATATATAATTTCACTGGTTATAGAACTCTAGGTTTGTGGTTATTTTCTTTCAACACTTTATTTTCTTCACTTTACTCTCTTCTTGCTTGCACAGTTGACAAGAAGTCCAGGTAATTTTTATCCTTATTTTTCTACAGATAAATTGTTTTTATCCTTTGGTTTCTTTTGATATTTCTTTCTTTCTTTTTTTTTTGTCTTTGTTTTTCTGGTCTTTTTCTTTTCTTCTGGTCCATTTCCATTTTCTTCTCCTTCTGCTCTTCCAGTTACATGTAAGTTGCATCTTTTGAGATGGAAATTGTCTTGGATATTCTGGGGGTTTTGGTCATTCTTTTTTTATTATCTTTCATTTCAGTTTTGATGTTTTTAATGACATATAGCCAAACTTATGGGGTCTTCCCTCGGTCATGTCCAATTCTACTAATAAGCCCATCACATGCGCCCTTCATTTTTTTTTTTTTTTTACTATATTTCAATTTCTACAGTGCCTTCTGATTCTTTTCTAGAATTTCCATCTCTTTGCTTACATGATCCAACTCTTCTTATATGCTGCTCATTTTTCCATAGAGGCCTTCACATAGTAATCACAGTTATTTTAAGCTGTCTGAAAATTCCAACATCTGTGTCATGTTTGAGTCTGCTTCGAATTCTTGCTCTGTATTTTCAGACCATGTTTTTTGTTCTTCCTGTCTGGCATAACTTGTTATTTTTTTATTGAAAGACTAAAACAATATACCAGATAGTAGGACTGAGGTAAGTGGGTCTTTTGTTTCAGATTTTAGGTGAGTTTGGCTGTATGAAATGTGTGCTATATAGTACCAGAAACTTTAAATTCTTCTGGTGCTTTTATTTTTTGCCTCTCTTACTGTCTCTGGGTTTCCCTAAGAACTCTTCCTGAGAGTCTGCATCTTACACATATTTCATCTGTAATCCACTGCTATTAAATTGTAGTTCTTTTGTTGTGGTGGTACACAATGAATGAGTGGATTCATTTTATGAATCTTATGATTAAACCTCACTCCTTTAGTGGACCTGTGTCCCTCGGTCTTGTGACCTTCACAAGTGTTTCTTAGACTTTCCCCCCTTAGATGAAGGGATAGTAGGGGTTGTGTTTAGGGAAATGGCTCTCCCCCAGGTGAGACAATTCTCCTGTAAAATATTCTCCAGTAAAGAGTAAGCTTTCATTATATAGAATGTCTTGAACAGACTTCTAAATGGTTACTTTTGTCTTCCTCTGCCAGAGCCAGAAAGCCATGTTTTTTGGCTTTGTGAGAACCTAGTGGAGTTCTTTGAGGTAAACCCATAAATTTTTGAGGACCGTCTGGGCCCTTGAACTTTCTCACTTTCACTCTATTTCATACTTAGCCTGCAGAAACTTGTCCAAATTACCATTTAAGTGTTCCTACCCATTTATGACTCCAGCGGCCTCTATTCCAGGTAAGCAGATCTTGGCTATGACTCTCTGAAATCACTTGCTGTTCCATATTTCAGAGTCGAAGTTTGTTCTTTGTTGGATCCAAAACAAGACATTGCTGTTCACTTTGTTCAGCTTTTTTCGTTGTTGTTAGGATGGGAGTGATGACTGCCAGATATTTATAGGTCAAGGGTGAAAATGGATGTCTTGGACCTCTTTTTTTTTTTTACTACTTATCAAATATTTGTGCAAGGTTACCATTTTAGCTTTAGTATTTAAAGGCTTAACACAATGCTTGCCACAAAGTAGTTACTCATTAAATATTAATTCTCTTCTCCCTTCATTTTGTCCTACGTATGTAAGACTATAAGGTTTAATTTTTCATGTAGTAATTGTGTCCCCTACATTGAACTGTCTCCTGTTGTACCGTAGTTTCTTCTCATGTTCAAAAGGTCAGAAGTACTTATCTTCACTTCATATTGTTGATACTTCCTTCATGTATCCTACAATTTTTTTAATTGTCCTTAAGCCATATGTTATGGTAGATTTTCAGTATGATACCCTAAAGCGGATTGCATCTGAAATTGCTTTGATATTATTTTCATTTTTTTCCCCTTGAATTCGGGCTGTGTTGGAACAAAAGAGGAATTAAATCCGGAGAAATTAAACAGATGAAAATTGATCCAGAAGGGATCCTGAGAATTCAAAGGAAACTCTCTCTCTCTCTCCTTCCTCCTTCTCAGAAAAATTATAATGGGGTAAACCTACTACTGTATAAGTCCCCTAAAACCCATACGTATGTATTGGCCATAGTTTTGCAGAAACCATAAAGAGGTATTGCTGTATTAAATGGCACTAGGCACTGAAAAAGAGGCAAATTTAAACTTTAGTAACAAAAAAGCTTTATTTCACATTACAAAGTCATAAAGTCTAGATTCGTAAAAATGATGTTTTCAGTTATTCTGCTCATCTGTGTTGTAGGTTATTGGAGAATTTGTAGTTATTTTAGCAATCTTTATAGAAAATAAATATTAGTTCTCAAATACTGATCTAAGGTATTTAGTAGTAATTAAGAGACAGAAATACTCTAGAAATCCCCAGCTCCAAAAAGTTATTCATGATAGTGAGAGCATTAATTCCAGGATATAGAAAAATTAAGAAAATAATTAAAATATTTTTGTTATTGTTGTTGTTTGAAACAGAGTTACACTATTGCTGCCCAGGCTGGCATGCAGTGGCATGAACTAGGCTCACTGAAACCTCTGCCTCCCGAGTTTAAGCAATTCTCCTGCCTCAGCCTCCTGAGTATCGGGGATTACAGTTGCCCACCCACACTCCCAGCTATTTTTTTTTGTGTTTAGTAGAGACGGGGTTTCACCATGTTGGCCAGGCTGGTCTCAAACTCCTGACCGCAAGTGATCCACCCACTTCAGCCTCCCAAAGTGCTGGGATTACAGGCATGAGCCACCAGCCCGGCCTGAACTAGTTTTATATGCTGTGCAACAAACAGTCACAAGCACAGTGGTTTAAAACAACACACATTTCTAATCTCAGTTTCTTTGGGTCAGGGTTTGAGCTATGGAATAGCTGGATCCCTTATAAGACTGCAATCGAGGTGTTAATCAGGTCTGTGTTCTCATGTGGGGGACTGATTGAAGAAGGTAGGATCCTCTTCCAAGCCCTTCAGGTTGTTGGCAGAATTTATTTATCTTTGGCTGTAGGATTCAAAGCAAATCAATTCTTTGAAGACAGTGACAGAGGAAGAGAAAGGGAGAAATATGTCTTATATAACAGCATAATCATGGTATTGGCTTTCCATTACCTTTGTGCATTCTTTGGGTTAGAAGCAAGTCTTAGGTCCCACCCACACTCCAGTGGGAGGTTAATATGAATGGCATGGAGCAAAGGAGGCAGAGATCATTGGAATTCACCTTAAGGTCTGTCCACCATGAAATGTCAGTCAGACCCAAGTAATATTCAGCAGATGCAAAGTCTAGAAATTGGTATTACTTTTGGAGAAAAGTTTTAAGATATGAAGAAAAAATGTGATCTACAGTTAAATTACTGTATTTTATTTAATTAGTTACAACTCAGACAAAATTAATGGCATTATAGAATAGCAAATGAAAGAAAATTGCCTTATAATGCTGGATATTTGCTTGATAATAAATTGTCATGCAGTTGACAGTTTCTTCCTCATGACATTGATCAGTATCAGAGACTGTGAAGTAGAATGAGCATGATCTTTCAGAGCGATTTAGTTTAGAATGCTGATTGTCACCAGCAGTGTGAAATCTTACACAAGTTATCTCTCATCCTGTACCTGTATTTTTAATTTGGAAGTTCCTATCTCAGCATTAGAAGGTCGTTGTGAGGACTGAGATAAGTAAACCACCTGGAATAATTTTGGCCCACAGGAATGAACAGTACATGACTGAGTACATAAATAGCAACAATGATGATCATATATTTTGCTCTAGAGTTGAAAATTGTATTAATCCAAATATTAAATTTGGTCCTGCCATTTGTCTCCCTAGAGTGGACAAACTCACATAGAGCTCATAAAATTAAAAAGTGTGGTTATAGAGAAAGATGTAAGAACAGAGAAGAATTTCTGTTTTTTCTTGTATGTGCATCAATTGTGATATGTTTTAATTATACTGTCATAATATTTTAAAATTCTGGAGCTGAGAGGTTATGTACTCTGGACCCACCATTCTAAAGATGGAAAATGAAGGTCATTCATCATTCATTTCCTACAAAAACATATTATATTACTGAGCACTCATTTAGATGTTAGTCATCTATTGGTGATGAATGAATGAATAAATAAGCGAATGACTCTATACTTACTCTCAAATAGCATATACTCTAGTGGAGTAGAAAAACACGAATTAAAACAGTCTATAAATACCTGACCCAGAGAGGCTGTGGTATTTTTCATGGTTATAGAGTTTGAGGACTAAGCCCCGCACAGAAATAATTTATCGAACAGTTCTGATATTCTTGGTTTTATTTTTTTCTAATAATGGTTTCATGTTTTCTTTTATTAAACAAGTTTAAATTTTGTAACTTAAATTTATTATGCTAATCAAATTATATGTCAGTTACATTTATCATATTTGCTTGATTCTATCACATGATGAGTTGTGTAGCCTAAAGTCTTTTAACATAATTATTGGTGCATTTGCAGTTGAATCATAACAGTATTCTAAATGATACTGCATGCAATGATACTATTCAAGAAAGCTTGCATGAACCTATAAATTTGTTTAGTGTGTGGTTTATACTATTGATTTACTGATACATAAAAATCTGAGATTCTTGCACCGACATAAATCAAGTGTTAAATAGTACATTTTACTCTTAGATATACTTTCTAATTTAAATTAATATAGAAATAACACTGTTACCCTTCTTAATACATACTCACAAAAATAATATGCTCTAGAAAAAAAATGTGGTCACCATAATAACACCAACCCATACTTATTCAGCAATGTGTTTCTATGCATCTAGCCCTGGTTGAGCCCTTTACATGTAGTAAAGTTTGGTATTAGTTCATTTAATCCCCATCTCAGCATTTGAAATGTATGTTATTATTAGTCTCATTTTATAGAAAAAGAAAATAGAGGTTAGCAAATTTGGTCCAGATCACATCTCTAATCAGAATGCTACACACAATATATGATCAATGACAGATATATTATGCCGGCAAGAAGAATTACAGAGATTCAGAAGTAGTGATTATGGGAGTGAGAAAGAGAAGAAAATTGTTATGGAGTTTTGCTTTAGTCAGAGTATGAAAGGTACAGAATTCGGAGGAAGGCGCGTTTGTGCTGCTAAGCTATGAGTAAAATAACATGTCAATAAATTATTACCTGGGTAAAGCCATGAGGAGAAAATCAAGATGGAATCCATGATTCATAGAGTCATGGTCACAAGCATTTCTGGAATGGTGGATTAGTAAGATTTTAAAAGACATGGAAGATGATGCAAAATAGTTGTTCCCTTGTTGTTTGTAAAAGACATTTGTAACTCTCTCCTATCCCAGATTGTAAAGGAATTTTACCTCTGTTAGATATGTTTGAAACTAGAAAATCATCTGTTGGGTTGACAACTTATACTTGGGCCTAGGACAGTGTTCTCTCTTGCCAATGGGAAGAATCAGACCTTTTCTACCTTGATATATTGTGGTCCTCTCAGTGCTTTCAGTGCAGGTTTCACACACATCCCTGGGGATGAACAATGAAATAGCAATAATACCTATAGATGCTTCATAAAAGCTACAGGGTAAATCAGGACTCTTATTCAACACAAGTAATTACAGAGAGACAGCTTCATAAATGTTATCTCTGAGTTTACATTCAAGATAATAGGTGGCCAATACTTTTCACCCAACCCAGTATCATAGAACCTACAGATAAAGCATGTTATTGAGGCAAGGAATAAAATAATGGAGATGATACCAAGAGTTTCAACTGACATTGCTAGCTTTATGCTGCATTCATTCTAAAGTTTTCTGGGTTTCCCAAGTTCTCAGTATTGGTGGGGGGGAGAAAAAAAAACCAAACACCAAAACAAAACAAAAACACTTACTAGTTTTCATTGATTTTGAGTAACTCAATCAAATCCACTTAAACTCATCACTTGCCTTAGCTGGATAGATGTAGTGTTAATAATGTCTCATCAAAGGTAAATGCTGCTCACATCCTTAATCATCTTCTCATTTTCTGTGTTTTCGTAGTTCTTTTCATTTTAAGTCATTTCTTATCTTTTTACTGCAGGGCAATACATGCCAACACACTTCTTGAGATGAGAGCAGGAATCCCTATTCTATTACCGCAGTTGTGCATAAGCCAAATTGTGCTGTAACTTATCACCTTCTTAATATTCCTAAGGTTTCTAGTTTTTTTACTTTGTTACTCAGTATACTTTGAGAGTGCTTCCTTGGTTTCTAGTGCTTAGTGTAACTGGGCATTTACTCTTATACTTTATAAGAATGTGAGACACAAAACAATAGTTATAGAAACTTTGCAGAATAAATGTGGTTCTTAAGGGTGGCCATGGTGGCTCATGCCTGTAATCCCAGCAATTTGGGAGGCTAAGGTGGGTGGGTCATCTAAGGTGAGGAGTTCGAGACTAGCCTGGCCAACATGGTGAAACCCCATCTCTACTAAAAATACAAAAATTAGCCTGGTGTGGTGGCACACACCTGTAGTCCCAGCTACTCAGGAGGCTGAGGCAGCAGAATCACTTGAACTCAGGAGGCGCAGGTTGCAGTGAGTTGAGATCATACCACTGCATTCCAGCTTGGGTGACAGAGCAAAACTCCATCTCAAAAAAAAAAAAGAAAAAAGGTACTTAAATACTTAATCATTCTGTAGCTCAGAGAAATAAAAAAGAACTTCAAGCACACATTTCTGAGTGAATTATCTTCTCTGTCTAAATCTTTCTAAATAGATGGCACCTTTGAATTCCTATCAGGCTGAAGGGAAATAAAACTATCATGAAATATCAATGTAAAAGTCATAGTATAAATCACAACAAAACAAGAGGAACAACAAAGCAACCACAGTGATACAGCATCTCCATCTAGGTTGAATGGAACTGTAAAATGCAAGTTTATTATTTGAATATATACAATAAGTATTTTACTTTAAAAAGTTCTTGAATTTATACACTTTGGAAAGTTCAAGCTGTTATTCTGAGGAGGCTTAAATAAATTAATATTTGGAAAGGGTAATCTAGATATGTCTGTAAAATAAAGGAAAAAGATGAAGAAATGGAAGGAAACAAAATAACAGACAAGATTTTTCTAGCCTCCAAGAGTTAGTAACTGAAATTGAGGCACTATGGAATAACTCACTCATTTTCTGAATGGCATTTTTAGGGCCCCGAGAAAGTCAAAGGAAGATGTGAAGAAAGAAATGGCAGCTTGTACAGTCACAAGATAAACATAGCCGTATTAATTAAAAATAAAGCATCATTACATATGCCTTTTTGTAACTCATATTGAAATTTAATTTACAATTTGTTCTATAATAAATTGTCAATATAGCAAAAATGCTGAGTCAACAATCTAGTTATATATTCAATGTATAAATATGGTTAACTTCTCAGTTGAGAAAAACTTAGAAACTTCTTTATTAAAATGAAGCCAGTCGGCCATTGCTTTTCTACTTTAATTTAAAGAAAAAATATAAACTTCTTGTCTTCTTTTAAAAATTTAACAGTATGCTGAGGAGAATTTCCTAAAATATTGTACATAGTTATTTGAACTCTATACATTTAGTATGCTGTTATTGTTCTCGTTTATACCACAGAGAAAGGTATATGTACATTATGGTGTATCAGTAATTTCAATAATGAAACAAAAGAATATATAAGCAATTAATACCTAATAGATGGTTTTAATTAGTTTACAGTAGGTCTTAATATTAATGAAAAAATAAAATCATATTATTGTACTACAATTGACTACAATTCAAACAAATATTATTGTATTTGTTTAGAAATAATACGTCTTAATAAGTATATTTAATAGACAGATACAAATGTCTTATTTGGTGCTTTTAGAAAAGAAAGATAAATTCTTAAACTTAGCAAAATAAACAGAGTATATTAAGAAATTTCTTCTTTAACCTGTATCAAAGTGACAAAAGGAGAGACTTAGAATCTTAAAAGAAATAATCATAAAGGTGAGATCCTAATTTACTTTCCAATTTCATTTCAACTTAGTTCTTCATTGCTGCAAGGCATAAAAGTTTTTGAATTTTACTGCGTTCACCTCAAACTAGTTTTCTATCAAACAGAACATCAGTGGAACACCTCTGCTGAGCTCCCTACATGAAATTGTCCTTTTGTATGTCTCATAATCGGTGGCGATTTGGCCAGGCATCTGGTGGTAACAAGCAGACGTCTTTGATTTATTGGATAATATCACTGCTTGTTAGTGGATGGTTGAGCAGGAGACTAAAAGAGCATAAAATCAGAAAGAATAAATTATGAAGGCACTGAACTGTGCCATTATAAACCCTTCCTTGTCACAGCTGTGACATCTTATAGGAAATGGAGGGTGACAGCAGTGTTCATTCTTCAAAGGGCCAATACTTTCTACTTGTGATCCTTACCATAAATACATAAACAAAGTGAAAAAGTCACATGAGCAAGTCGGCACTTCCCCTCAATGGAGCACTTCGGTTCCAGTTTCCTTCTACCCCAAAGTAGAGCAGAACAAATATTTCAATAAAAAGCAGACACTAGGAGAACTTCAGGATAATACGTACATCAGTCGCGTGTGCAAAAATGTGAAAAATTCAGAGGTGAATTTATCCCACATTGCTATTCCCTTTAGTCGTACTGGAAAGGTTACTCTTGTTTGAATTGGTTACTCAAATCCTATTTTAGTGAGTCAACGTAGTCAACCCGTTCACACTGCAGATCTCTGCCTAGAAACTGATTGCCTAACTTCAGTTAGTATTTGGTGAAACAATGTTCCACAGTAATTGAAAAATGCAAACTGCCTTTTAAAGTAAGTTTACTCTGTTAAAATCATTAAAAACACATAAGAAAATAAGGATTGATTAAAAGTGCATAGTGGTAATAAAAATAACTATGTAGTACAGTGGAGAGTACATACATCTCAGAACTTATACCATCTCTTAGACTGTTGTCTTCTAATATGATGTTTTTTAAAGTTAATTAGATTTCTTTGAAAGATAACAATTCTATTATGTATACTGAGAAATGAATATTTTATAAATTACTGAATTAAAGTAAGATAAATCACAGAAAAGGCAAAGCAAATGAATGTACCTCTCATTTTCACAGATTCTGTTCCAGCTGCATACTTTCATTAATTCATTCCATGAACCACCAAAGGATAACTTTTGAGTTCACTCCTAAGCATGTTATTTACTGGGAAATAATATTGGAAAGGTATTATAAGACAAGGTTCAGCAGTATCAGAAAGTGTGTCCAGGGAACTATAAGACAATCGCAGTGGATAGAAAAAGAATGCATGAGAAAAGATGGCAGGAGGCAAGCCTACCAAGAGAAGTCGGAGACAGAGCATGAAGGGATCTGTCTGCCATGAAATACATTGAATCATTTCTTAGTTTATATTCTGCCCTATTTTAGAAAAGGTTTATTACTAATTATGAAGACACATAAAATACAACAAGTTAAAATAAATTAAAAGCAGGTTTAGTAAAAAGATAAAAATGGCAATATTAAAATGAAACCAAGAATAAAGGTAAAAGTAAAATAGAAACCGTAATAGTCTCCTTCAATACGCTAAAAATGGTTCGTTATTTTTGCTCAAAGCTTTTTATCAGCCACTATGAAAAGAGAAACTGTGTCACCTACAGTTTCAATATTCTCAACATTCCAAGAGGAAAAAAATGACAATTTTGTGGGACAGGTTTTTGTATTGGTTTATAATATATTCTTATTATGTCATGCCAAATAGTTGAACTGAGACAAAGCAATTCCATGGTGGTGAAGTGCAGGGGGTAATTCAAATATTGACTAGAGATGTCTGAACGATTATTGTCCTTATGTAGTCATCCCCATTTCTTCTAGTAGAAGCACAAGCTTACATCCAAGTCAGTCCGATATTTTCTCAAAATATTTCAAATTTTATGTAGCAAAAATAACTTTTCTATTCCTTTTGTTTATTTTCTACCCGTGCAATATATCTTGATGAGATTTTACTTAAATTGGAGGATACATTTTAGGCAGAATGAAACAATGCAATATGATCATGTGGTACATGGAAAACTCATTTTTAAGTGACCCTTCTAAAAACTGATCATCTTAATAAAAGCTGAAACTGATGTTAAATGAAAAGCCATTGTCACTCTTGATAAAAGAGAAGTGTGCATTAAAATTTTGTGCCTAGAAATACCAAGGAGTGAATTTACTTATGATCCCCAAATCAAAAGGAGCAAGTGCAGATTGTCATAATTGTAGATATTGATTTGAAATTGAACTGCTGCTAACATTGCACCTTGCAGCATGTCCAGGGGATATAGGGCCAGAATTTTTTGTTTTCATGCAAGGGACAATGATTCTACTATATATGGACAGCAAGGGCAAGTGTTCCAATAATATTAGAGGTGTCAAGCTGGAGCATCAGAGTTCTGCCCTAAATGCAAACAAGAATTGATTTGTAAGATTTTGAGGGTAGAAGTACCCAAATATATCTCTAATGCAAGGCAATTTTGACTTTGAGCTTGATTGCAAAAGGCTGCCATAATATTTGCCATAGAATGCACATTCAAGGAAAAAGAAACACAAAGAACCAAAAGCCAGGAGGCTATGCTGAAGCAAACAACAATAACAACAGCAACAACAGAAAACCATCTGGAGTCATGGATTTTGGAATGGAGCCTGGGCTCCATGTTCAGCTAGCCTTCTAAAAGTACAGCAAGGCTATACTTCTCTGAAACTCAGCAATATGGTTTAACACTTAGGTGTAGTTGTAAGTAATGTAGAAAATAAAGAATCCACTATAAAGCTCTATTTGAATGCTTATTTTGTGCAAAGAATTTACAGAATATTTTGTCCAGAGAATCTGTAGATGATTCTGGGCTATAACCAACTCTCTGGATAGTTTCCAAAACGATGTTTATTTAAGGTTTTATTTCTACTTCCTAGTGATTCTCTTCTGTTTCTTCCACACTAATTATTGGCTTTGTGGATTTAATTTTAAGAAGTATACATATCTTGAAGCATAATCATAATTCCTTTCAGAATTCCTTAGATTGTGGATAACTTACACAACTCATTTTGTGATTTTATGCAGAGTATATATTTTATAGAGATATTATGTATTATATATAATCAATTGTATATATCAATATAAAATTACTCCATATAGTGGCTTTATATATGTGTGAGTATATCTATATATATATATATAGATATACACACACACACACACACACAACTGGATTGTAAATAATAATTTTTCCCCTTCATTTGATTCTAGAAAATGAACTAATTTCAAAAATGATTTATATACACACATACAAACATACACAGAAAGCTACCATATTTAAAAATTTAAACGGGCACATTATAAATTTTACATTTTTATGTAATTGTGCATAATATGCGTTACATATAACACTATTTTTTGAGAATATATACTAATGTCATACACTATGCTAAGTGGTTTATATCCAAAAATATGAAATATCTAGCTAATATATTGAAGAACTCAGATTCAAATTTGGATCTGTTAAATTTAAGAGTCCATTTTTTGTATTGTTTAGTTTTTAATAAGCACACCATTCTTTCTTTCAATAATGAATTGAATAAAGAAGATGTTAAAGTCCTAAAATGTTTTTTTCCCAATGTACTAATAATCTAACTTCTAAAAGAGGGATTACATGACACAATTCTAAAATGTTGTGTCCTAAATGTAGCTGAGACTCCTTTGCAAAATTTTTGGTGTATTATGAAGATTCTGGTTATTAGCTGTTAGAGTATTGCCTGTTTTCAAGCCCTGACTTCCTTCCTTAAACATTTTGTTTTGATTTCTCAGGTATATAGAACATGTATACAAATATTTCCTATATTGGATACTATTCAATCGTTGATATAATCTAAGTGTGTATCCTCTTTATGTACAAAGGAAAAATCCTGTTTATGATGAATTTCACCAACCCAAAGAGCATTCTCAACATTTTCTTTTGTAATGAGAGAGCATCAGATGTATATACCTTCAAATAGCACAATTCTTTGCATTGGAGAAAGCAACAGTAATAATGTGGGTAACTTTCCTAACAGGCTCACCTTATTTGGTTTGAGGTAGCATTGCAATTATAACGTTACTGAGGCGAATTCTCAGTGGCTCAGCACTAGACACTTCTTACACACTTGAGTGGGTACAAGTGTAGCCACGGGCAGCCACGTGTGGTAAATCTGTCAGAACTAACAGCAGGGACTCTGATAAGAGTTCTCCATCAATAAACCTGCTTGATAGCTCAAGGTCTTTGAATTGTTATCATAAGTGGCACCCTTCTGATAACAATTAGTGGGGCCTCTATTAAGGGTCTGATCATATTTCCTCAGTGCGTGTTTTCTCAACTTTCCATATGTTTATTCTATCTTGATCATTTGAGATCATGTTAGAATTTAAACCTAACCCTAGCCAATGTCAGGATTTAAGTGTTTTCTTCCCCGTTGATGAAAGACAGCAAGAAATGTCATGTGTGAAGATGGTATTGGCAACCATTTTCCAAATAGAATACTACATTTTGTGAGAATAAGATACAATTTGAAGGTGTACTGTAATCTCATTCATTTTGTGTAACCATAATACGAATGCTTATGTTTCAGAAATGTAAGCAATTTAGTTGAAATTCTGGATGCTAGGCTTCTCCAGTATCTACTTGAATGGCTTTTCTAACCTCAACATAATCAGGTCTCTACTCCAGCCAGACTGACTTACCCCTGACCTGCATCTTTCTCTGAAAATGCCTCTGGTTTCTTCAGACAACTCCACTCACTCTCCATACCATACCCCTACCACTGATACTTCCTGGCCCATGACCTTAATGTAACCTGTATAAATATACCTTTGAGAACTAATGATGCAAAGTTATTAATTCATAACCTTTCCAGCTTAAGATCCTGAACTTTTCCTGCAATTTTGAGTAAAGGCAATGCATGCTCACCCACTAGTTTCATGATTTTAAAGAGCAAACATTATATTTAAATTCAGCTTGTATATTGTAGAGATTATTTTAATGGTCACTCAACAGGTAAACAATTTATAAACAAAAGAATTATTTAATCCAATTGTAAATAAGCTCACGCTATATAATTTCAAAATCTTGCTCTTTCTCTCTCTCTCTCTCTCTCTGTGTTTGTGTGTGTGTGTGTGTGTGTGTGTACATTTATTGACTTGTCTCATTTAGTCGTTTTGCCCCTAGAGCCATTATGTCAGGAGTTGAAAATGCATAAGCTCCCAGGCACTAGGCAGGTAGATGAGTGAGGCAAACAAGTATTTAAAAAGCAACAGTAAAAGCATAAACTTAAATGGCCACAGACATAAAGCCCAGATGTGGGGAAGTAATAAGGAGTGGTGAGGATTGTGGAGAACCAAAGAGTACATGCACTATGCAAAGTGGCCCAGGGCTACTCAGCTCTGAGAGATTGTAGTCATGTGGTCATGCAAGTACATGTTGACCAGATCTTCCAATGTGAAATTATAAGGAATTTAGATAGGGAATTATATGTGATATTTCAGAATTCTTTTATGTTAACAAATAATTCACTGTATCATACAAGCATAACCCACCTGTTGGTGAATCTAGTTGTCAGGCTATTAGTTATAAAGTTGGTGTATTTCATATATCTGAGGAGAGATTCTAGAATTGGGAAAATAATTAAAAACAAGTTATTAAGCAAAATAGTTATCTTCTATTACTAATAACACCTTAATAGATTTGTTAGTATGAAATATAACATAAAACATATGGGTAACAAAATGCTATTTCAAGAATGTTCCAAACTGGATCATATCTGAGTAATATGATCAAAGAGTTCATAAATATTTCCCATACTATGTTTGCTCTTCCAGTCTAAGATGAAGACAAACTTGGGCAGAGAGTAGGAGGAAGGATATGTGTGTATGAACAACTATATTTTATTTTCAGATCTGTCACTTGTTTCTTGTGTAACATTGCATAAGTCATCTATTCTCTCAGATTTCAGGTTTTTGTTGTTGTTATGCAGTGATTTTGTTAGCTGTTTGGCAAAATGAAGATATTGGGTAAAATGGATTATGAAGTTCTTTAAAACAGTAAAATATTAAAAGTGAAATTATTAGAATACAATGCAGAAAATTACGTGACCATTATAATTTACTTAGTGTTTGTGGAGTGTCTTAAACTGAGGTTAAATCCCCTAAAGTTCTGGTGTTTTGTGACTTTATGATTTAATGGGCATATTTTGGGATTTACATGTTATATCACTTCATAGTCATGACCAGAAAGTAGCTTCATAGTTGATATCGAAAATAGCAAATAATTTTACTTGCATTTTCACTGTGTGTGGCTCTATTTGGTTTTCTCTTTAAAATGAGGTATGGGCAATGCATAATAGATGGAGTCACTCCAGTTTTAATCACTTCACTTTTCATTTGAAAAGTAATTCATCATGAGAAGTCAGTGGGGTGTAGAGAGCACTAATTGCAGCAAAATATCAAGGACAGTTTTCCTCTGTCTTAATTAAACATTAATGAGTAAAGTTATTTGCAAATGCATGCTGCAGGGATGGACTTGTCTATCTATATTTGGTAAATACTGACACTAGATGTCAAAATAAAGCACCTTAATTGATTTATACTGGGATAGTTTAAAAAGATTGCACCTGGCTTGACATTTTCCTAGGTTTTTATAGAGTAGTTTCTGATAAATTATTTATAAAGAAACTTTTCCTGACCTATCCTAATTACAGGAGTGATTGTTTCCAAACCAATCAATTTGGTGTAAATTTGACTTTTCTCCTGCAGTTTTACTGTCAACTTGAGGAATTCTGTAGTAGATATGAGGAATCAAGTTTTATATTTCCAGAAGGAATTTGCAGGCAAGTCACATTTCCCTTTTTTATTGGGGACGTTTTGCAAGATTTTAAAGGATTTTTGAATTAATAATTTTGTATGAGTGTATTCAAGTTTTATTTCGATATATTTGTTAATCTAATTGCTTTACTTGAGCTAATACCAAACCTTAAAAAAAGTGGAAAACCTAAGGAGTACATTAAAATCAAACTTGAAATCTTAAAATAATGTTCTCAGTAACATTGCCTTTGATATTTTATACTGCATGTGATATACTTAATACACTAAGAAAAGTCATAAAACAAAACTATTTGGCTCTTATATCAAGTTGTTCTATAGATATAAAAAACAGAATTGTCCAATAGAATCTGTACATTAGCTGAAATGTAATTTTTATCAGATTCCTTTATAAATTTCTCTGAATAATTTGACAACATTTATTTTGATAGGTATAATTAAGCAATACTTTAGAAACTTTAAAATTACAATTAATATTTTAAAATAATTAAGTATATATTGCATTAAGTGCTTCTAATTTCATACATAAGAAGAGAAATTACCAATCATGCAGTCTATGCCTTACAAGACTTTATGTAGATCAGTGTAGCAACATAGCAATTTTCAGAAAATTACCAAAACACTGTGCATAGAGTGTTAAAATATCAGTATGATAGTGTATATTATTTTTTAAAAAAGGGAGAGGAAAGAAAAAAAGTCCCTGGTGTGTTTTAGAATGGCTTATAAACTCTGTATAAACTGTTTTCAGACAGCACTGTTAAATTTCACTCTGAATTCTCCTGAAACTCCCAGCTTCCCAAACCATATGGCTTGATGTAGATAAAATTGGCTTATGGCAAATAGTATAAACACACTTCACATTTTTCCACCTGTAAAATTCTGAAGTATTATAGTGTACATTTTTAAGGTGATTAGTACCAGATTTTCAGTGGATCTCGATTTCCAGAATCTTTTTGTCTGTCTAGACAACTTAATTGCTGTATTTGAAAATAACAAAGTGGCCTTACCTTCATCTTACAAAGCTCAGACTTAAGAAGAATTGCATTTTCCATTTGAGATTCAAATCAATGTAAGGGATATTTTATATAGGTTGTTTTTAAAAATCTGTGGACCAGGAATTCCTATTTCAAAAAAAGTAAATTCAGCCTCTCTTTACTTTGTGGAAATCACACAAAAGCAATAAAAACAACTAATACCAAATTCATCTTCAAAACAAATTAAGAGGTAACAGAAAACAGAAAACAAGAGTTGGGTCTTCCCAAAGCAGGAATGGTCAACAGTGTTTTGATTTATTATAGTGAAGGACACACTTGACCACAGATATAAAAAAGAAGCTACACAGATTAAATTTTAAATCCTGACATACTCTGAGGTTCAGAATCAACTATTTCTAATTTGCATCAATACAAGTGGGGTTCTCAGGTTGATGGTAGAAGTTTGACTTGCCTTGCTTTTGTTTCAAGGGCAGGGCACTGAACAAGGAATCACAACAGTAAGACTTATTTGTAAGAATCTATTGGTGGCAGAGGATAGGAAAAAAAGTAGTGTAAATATCCGTTTGAGAAGTGATAAGTAGATGTCACATTTGTCATTGGTAACAAGCAAAATTCTGATTGTTTTGAACATGAACATTATCTCATCCCTCACATTAACAATGATTAATCCAAAAGGAATCCACATGAATTCAATATGAATACAATGCAAGAAAAGAAGGGAGAAAGAAGAGACTTCCAGTACCATGTTGAATAGAAGTGGTAAAAGTGGGCATTCTTATCTTGCTCCTGATCTTATGGGAAAAGCTTTCAACTCCTCATCTTTGAGTATGATGATAGCTGTGGGTTTGTCATGCATAACTTTATTATGTTGAGGTGCTTCCTTCTATACCTAATTTGTTGAGAGTTTTATTCATGAAATAATGTTACATTTTGTCACATGCTTTTTCAGTACATATTGAAGTGGCTATATGATTATTATCCTTCTTTCTGTTAGTGTGTAATGCTTATTTTTTGCAAATGTTTAAGCATCTTTGCATCTCAGGGATAAATATCACTTGATCATGTTGTATGATCTTTTTCATGTGCTATTGATCTTGATTTACTAATATTTTCTTGAGGAATGTTGCATCCGTGTTCATGATTGATACTCATTCATTAATTTTTAATTTATTCATTTTGGTTTTAGAAAAATATTGCATATGCATAGTTTATTTTTATGTTTAGTTTAATTTTTTTTCCATTGCTGCTTTGAGTTAATTTGTATTAATTGATAAAACAAATGCATTTGCTGTTACTTCTGTCATGTTATTTTATGTTATGAAATCTTTTATGTATAATCTTTCTTTATATCTTTTGGTATTCAGAAAATTTTGTATTTTTATTCTAGTAGTTATCATCATAATGATGCAATTAGCTTCCTGGGTTTAAGATACTATTAATTTGTTTCCTACTGTGGGCAATTGAGGAATTAATTAGTAACTTCTTCTTTACTCTATTTCTTTTATTAATACTTAATTTTATTTATTCATTTATGTATTTTTCAGATGGAGTTTCGCTCTTGTTGCCCAGGCTGGAGTGCAGTTGCACAATTTCAGCTCACCGCAACCTCTGCTGCTCGGGTTCCAGTGATTCTCCTGCCTCAGGCTCCCAAGTAGCTGGGATTACAGGCATGTGCCAACAAGCCTGGCTAATTTTTGTATTTTTAGTAGAGATGGGTTTCCTCCATGTTGGTCAAGCTGGTCTGGAAGTCCTGACCTCAAGTGATTCACCTGCTTTGGCCTCCCAAAGTGCTAGGATTACAGGTGTGAGTCACAGTGCCTGGCCTATTAATATTTAATTTTAAATGACATTATCTATTTACAATTAGCAAGAGAAGCCAATCAGTAAACTTATTTTGAATTAGACATTCTCTTTGTATTCTTTCCTTGTATTGCAGTGTTTTTTCTTAAATACCTATTTTATCAAGACATATACAATTTCCCTAAGATTCTGTGACCTTTATCCGTTTATGTAGTTTTGGTAGTAGAGTTGAGTAGAAAAATGCTCAACAGTAGACTTTAGTGTGAAGTTTTCCTCAAATATTCTTGATTGTATGAAACTTTCTCTTGAATGATTTCTTCAGGAAAGCTTTATGAGTACAAAATTTCCTGGTACTTTGAAGGCCTATATTTTTCTATAACTATTATAGAAGAAAAGTAATTCTGCTGGATATGGAATCCTATTATTATTACTTTTTCATTAAGAAACTTAAATATGGCTGGGCGCAGTGGCTCACACCTGTAATCCCAGCACTTTGGGAGTCCAAGGCAGACAGATCATGAGGTCAGGAGATTGAGACCATCCTGGCTAACATGGTGAAACCCCATCTCTACTAAAAATACAAACATTAGCCAGGCATGGTGCTGCGTGCCTGTAACCCCAGCTACAGGCGGCTGGGACAGGAGAATCACTTGACCTAGGGAGTCAGAAGTTGCAGTGAACCTTGTCCAGCCTGGTGACAGAGGGAGACTCCCTGTCAAAAAAAAAAAGGAACTTTAATATATGGTTCAATTGTGTTTTGTTAAGAGGTGCTGTGGATAGATGATTTTCTTTACTTTTCTTGGAACTATATGATTTTTGTATAATGTCCACAGATTTTAATTTCTTTATATTTACAGTGCAGTCATTTTCCCCAGAATATGTTTTGGTTTTGACAATCCTAGACTGATTTTTCCAGGTACACAATGTTCAGATTCTACACATATATTCAAATGCTTCTTAATTTGGGGAATATTTTATATGATTGTATATTTTACTATTTGTTCTATTCCATTATTTTGGGTTTCTTGACGATGACCTCCAATCGTGTATTCATTGGACCTTCTTTGTTTTCTTAATTGATTATATCTTTTTTAAAAATTTTACTCTCCATTTCTATTTGATTGTTTTCATATTTCTCCCTTTCCTTTCATTATTGTTACTTAAAATATTTCTATTCTTATTTATGTTGTTTCTTAATTATGTGTGTGTGTGTGTGTGTGTGTATATATATATATATATATATATATATTTTTTTTTTTCGTGAACTCCTGTGCTTAAGCAATCTTCCTGCCTTGGCCTCCCAAAGTTCTGAGATTATATGGGTGAGCCACCATACTCAGCCATGTCTTCTCTTCATTTCTAAAATTATCCATCAATCTATCTATATTTATTTTTTTTTGAGCTTCATCATCTCTTACTATTATTTACCCTCACTATTATTCAAAAATATTATTATTTTCACATTTTTTATTTCTAATTTAAATGTTTCGCTTCATTTTAAATATTTTTTTCAAAGCTTGTTTAACCAATTTTTTCATGTTAGAGTTTCCATATACTCAGTGACTCTATTTTTCTATTATGCCTTAATTAACTGTTACTGCTTTAGTCAAATTATTTTTCTTTTTCTCTTACAATATATTCATATATGATGCAATTGCAACCTTTTTCCTTTCCTCTTGTTTAAATTAAATGTTATTTTCTATACTTTAGGAGGTGTTCTTATAAAGGTAGTAGTAGAAATATCAGTATAGGTCTCCCTTTGCTGTTGCCATGACACTCAATAAAATATGGCCTCTCTGTGGCCATGCCCATATTCTGATATTCACATTCTATTAACCTTTCCCCACATTCATTTATCTGAATATTTAGTCTTTCTCATTCCTGCATTCTAATTACTATCTTGTTCAATTTGGATTCTCCTACCAATAGTCTCCCTAAGAGCGAGTTTCTTTTTTTCTGGAAGTAATTCTTATTTAAATTTGATCATTCTTTGGCCATAGCGGGTACAGGCTTTTCAGGTATCTTTTGATTTCCTGCACCTTTGTGGGAGTGGGGCATGTAATCTTTATATCTATTTTGTAAAGACATATATCATTTCCCTAAAATTCTGTGCACATATATGTCACCAAATGAAATCGCGGAAATTTCACCAGTCTACTTAGATTTTCTTGCTAAGAAATCCACTCAGAGAATTGGTTTCAGCTTTAGAAAATTAGTATATAATAGTAATTTTATGTTTTATACCAGGGCTCCTTTTCCCTGCCAGCTGTTAGCTCTCTGCATGCATTTACTTTCATAAGTTCATTTGGTCTGTGATTTTTCTTTCTTCTTTTTTTTTTTTTT
>NW_012115932.1:8805256-8908252 GCF_000951035.1 Colobus angolensis palliatus
CTCCCCCCTCCCCCCTCCCCATGATAGGCCCCAGTGTGTGATGTTCCCCTTCCCGAGTCCAAATGATCTCATTGTTCAGTTCCCACCTATGATTTTTCTTTCTTCTAATACCCTTGTTAAGTTGTGGTATCAAGGTTATATCATCCTCAAAAATTTTGAGAGTATTCTCTCATTTTCTTTTTTCTTAAAAATACATATAATGATCAAATTATGTTAGAATTCTTTTTAAAAACTACCTGGGTCAGGTATTTACTTGTGTAAAGATGTTTAATGATTTATTCAATTGACTTTATAATATGCTCTAAGTTATCTCATTTTTAGCTGCTTTTTAAGGAAACATTTTCTAGAAGTTTATCTAATTACATATTTTATTCTATGTTTTGAAATTTATTTGCAAAGAAGTTATTTATAGTAAAATATTTTATATGTTTATTCTCTGTAGTCTTATATATTCTAATAGTGTATTAATATTCTTCTTTGCTTTCCTTCTTTCTTTTCTCCCTTTTTCTTAAAAATCAATCTTGCCAGAATTTTGTTAAACTTTTCTCAATGAACTAGCTTTTGACTCTGCCAGAAAAAAAAATCTAAATGAGTAAAAACTGAGGGATAATTGAAAGTAATAGCTACTAAATAATGAATGAAAAAACCTATTACAAGAGATTACATAGCAACAAGCAAGCTGAGATGATGACTACAGTTCAGTCAGTAAAGGTAAAGACTAGACGTTAAATAGAATTTGGCCTAAGGCATCTTTAAGCTGAATTCCATTTACCACTTGATGCCTGGTGAGAGTATGCCTTTCTGTCACTGGGGCATACTCTGAATCAGTGAGCTCAGCAGTCAGGATGGATTGAGGTTTTACCCTGTCAGAGAAGCACTGCCTTGCTTGGTTTGAAACGTCTCTCCATTTTTTTAACCATGGTGACCATATTATGATCATCTCAGATATTAAATTTCATCAAGTGAAGTGCTTCCTGGATTCTGTGTCTAAAATTTCTAGTCATCCCACCAGGTCTAGGACTCTTCCAATTTAGAGATTAAATGTAGTATAGAAGCTTTCACAAATAATAGGAGCTATCCATCCTAACAACTTTACAAGTGGTTGATCTGTGCCTGGTTTTTACACAAACTAAATGACTTAAGGGTTAAATTGAGGTAGTAAAGAAAATAATAAGTTAGAATTTGTAAAGATAAAGGGAAATTAATGAATTAGCAAAAAGGCAGAATTAATGAATTTGCTGGGTTTTTTAAAATAATAAATTAAAAAATACTAAGAATAAAAGGAGAAAGCAAAAATATAAAAACACTGATATTTGGAAATAGTAATTTAGAGGAAGATAGTTTAAAATTATATGTGAATATATAAATTAACCTCACAATTTGGATTTTTTTCATGTATAGAAAAAGAAGAAACTACAAAAATGTATACCAGAAGTAAGAGAATCTAAATAGACCAATTAGCATAAGAAAAAAGTAAAGTTATCAAACAAACAAAATCCTCAACAACCACTTATATTCAGTAAATGTTTCTTAAGCTTAGTTGATTTCAAAGTTAATTATTTTTCACTTTTATTTTAAGTTTGGGGTAAATGTGCAGGTATGTTACATAGGTAAACTTGTCTCATAAGGATTTGTGGTGCAGATTATTTCGTCACCCAGGAATTAAGCCACTATTTTCCCTGTTCCTCTCTCTCATCCCACCTTCCACCCTCCAGTAGGCCCCAGTGTGTGTTGGTCCGCTCCGTGTGTCCATGTGTTCTCATCATTAAGCTCCCCCTTATAAGTAAGAACATGGTATTTGGTTTTTTGTTCCTGCCTTAGTTTGCTGAGGATAATGGCCTACACCTCCATCTGTCTTCCTGCAAAAGATATGACCTTGTTCTTTTGCATGGCAGCATACTATTCCATGGTGTATAGGTACCACATTTTTAAAATTCAGTCTAATACTGATGGACATTTAGGTTGATTCCATGTCTTTGCTGCTATAAATAGTGCTGCAATGAACACAGGTTTATATGTCTTTATGATATAATGCTTTATACTCCACTGGACATATGCCCAGTAATGGGATTGCTGTATTGAATGATACTTCTGTTTTTAGATATTTGAGGAATCACCATACTGTTTTCTATATGGTTGAACTAATTTACACTCCCACCAACAGTATATAAGTGTTCCTTTTTCTCCACAACTTACACAGCATCTGTTATTTTTGACTTTTTAATAATAACTATTCTAACTGTTGTGAGATGGTATCTCATCGTGGTTTTGATCTGCATTTATCTAATAATCAGTGATATTGAGGTTTTTTCTTCATATGCTTGTTGGCCACATGTATGTCTTCTTTAGAAAATTATCTGTTCATGTCCTTTGCCCACATTTTAATGGGGTTGTTTTTTGCTTGAAATTTGTTTACATTTCTTATAGATGCTAGATATCAAACCTTTGTCAAATACACAATTTGCAAAATTTTTCTCCCATTCTGTAGGTTGTCTGTTTATTCTGTCAATAGTTTTTCTGTGTGGAAGCTATTTAGTTTAATTATATACCATTTGTCAATTTTTACTTTTGTTGCAATTGCTTTTGATGTCTTTGTCATGAAGTTTTCTCCCATTCCTGTGTCCAGAATAATATTGCTTAGGTTGTCTTCAGAGGTTTTATAGTTTTGGGTTTTACATTTAAGTCCTTAATCCATCTTGGGTTGATTTTTGTATATGGTGTAAGGAAAGGGTTGTTTCAATCTTCTGCACATGACTAGTTAGTTATCCCAGCACCACTTATTGAATGGGGTATCCTTTCGCCATTGTTTGTTTTTGTCAGGCTTGTCAAAGATCAGATAGTTTGTAGGTGTGTGGCCTTGTATCTGGACTCTCTATCTGTTCCGTTGGTCTATGTGTCTGTTTTTGTGCCAATACTATGCTCTTTTGGTTACTATAGTTCTGTGGTATTGTTTGAAGTTGAGTAGCATGATGTCTCTAGTTTTGTTCTTTTTGCTTGGGATTGGCTTGGTTATTGAGACTTTCTTGGTTCCATATGAACTTTAAAATAGTTTTTCTAGTTCTGTGAAGAATATCATTGCTGGTTTAATAAGAATAGCATTTAATCTGTAAATTGCTTTGGGCTGTATGGACATTTTAATGATATTGATTCTTTCTATCCATGAGCACATTTTTCCATTTGTTTACATCATCGATGATTTCTTTGAGCAGCATTTTGTAATTCTTATTGTAGAGATCTCTCACCTCCCTGGTTAGCTGTATTTCTAGGTATTTTATTCTTTTTGTGGCAGTTGTGAATGGGATTGGATTCCTGATTTGGCTCTCGGCTCAACTATTGTTGGTGTACAGGAATGCTGGTTATTTTTGTACATTGATTTTGTATCTTGAGACTTTGCTGAAGTTGTTTTTCAGATAAAGACGTTTTTGGGCTGGGGTTTTCTAGATATAGTATCATGTTGTCTGCAAACAAAATAGTTTGATTTCCTCTTCCTATTTGGATGCCCTTTATTTCTTTCTCTTGCCTTATTGCTCTGGCCAACACTTTCAATATTATGTTGAATGTGAGTGGTGAGAGAAGGCATCCTTGTCTTGTGCCAGTTTGCAAGGGGAATTCCTCCAGCTTTTGCCCATTCAAAATAATGTAGGCTGTGGATTTGTCATAAATGGCTCTTATTATTTTGAGGTATTTTCCTTCAATACTTAGTTTATTGAGTTTTTAACATGAAGGGGTGCTGAATTCTATCAAAAGTCTTTTCTGCGTCTACTGAGATGATCGTGTGTTTTTTTGTCTTTAGTTCTGTTTATGTCATGAGTCACTTTATTGATTTGCTTATATTAAACCAACTTTGTTTCCCAGGGGTAAAACCTACTTGACTGTGGTGGATAAGATTCTTAATGTGCTGCTGGATTCAGTTTGCCAGTATTTTGTTGAGGATTTTTGCACCGATGTTCATCAGGGATATTGGTCTAAAGTTTTCTTTCTTTCTTTTATTATTTTTTTTGTATCTCTGCCAGGTTTTAGTGTCAAGGTAATGCTGGCCTCATAGAATGAGTTAAAGAGGAGTCTCTCCTCTTTTATTTTTTGGAATAGTATCAGTAAGAATGGTACCAGATCTTCTTTGTACACCTGGTAGAATTTGGCTGTACATCTGTCTGCTCCTGGAATTTTTTTTGCTTGGTAAGCTATTTATTACTGATTCAATTTTGGAGGTTTTTAGTGATCTACTTAAGGATTCAATTTCATTCTTGGTCAGTCTTGAGAGGGTGTATATGTCCAGAAATTCATACATTTTTTCTAAATTTTCTAGTTTATGTGCATAGAAGTATTCATAATATTTTCTGATGGTTATTCATATTTCTCTGGGGCCAGGGGTAATATTCCCTTTGTTGTTTCTAATGGTGCTTATTTACATCTACTGGGCTTTCTTCTTTATTAGTCTAGCTAGCAGTCAATCTGTTTTATTAAAAAAATCACTCCTGGATTTATCTTTTGAATTCTTTTTGATGTCTTAACCTCCTTCGCTTCAACTCTGACTTTGCTTATATCTTGTCTTCTGCTAGTTTTGGGGTTGATTTTCTTTTGGTTCTCCAGTTAATCTAGTTGTGCTGTTAGAAGTTGTTCTATTGAGGTTTTTCTAACATTTAGTGCCGTAAATTTCCCTCTTAATACTGCCTTAGATGTGTCCCAAAGATTCTGGTATGTTGTATCTTTTTTCTCATTAGTTTCAAAGAACTTCTTGATTTCTGCCTTAATTTCATTATTTGTCCAAAACTCATCCAGATGCGGGTTATTCAATTTTTACATAATTATATGGTGTTTAGCAAATTTCTTAATTTGCAATTGAAATTGCAATCCCAATTTCCATTTGCTTGGTAGATTTTCCCATTTTTTCCATTTGCTTGATTGATTTTTCTCAATTCCTTTACTTTGAGCTTATGAGTATCATTGCAGCTGAGATGAGGCTCTTGAAGACAGAATACCAGTGGATCTTAGCCCATTTCCATTCAAGTTTAGTATCAAATGTGTGGATTTGATGTCATCATGCTGTTAGCTTGTTATTATACAGACTTGTTTATTTGGTTGCTTTGTAGTGTCACTGCTCTGTATTTTTAAGTGTATTTTTGTATTGGCCGCTAATGGTCTTTCCATATTTAGTGCTTCCTTCAGTAGCTCTTTTAAGACAGGTCTGGTAGTAACAAATTCCCCCAGGTTTTGCTTGTCTGGAAAGGATCTTATTTCTCCTTCACATATGAAGCTTAGTTTGTCCAAATATGAAATTCTGCATTGGAATTTCCCTTTATTATTATTATACTTTAAGTTCTGGGGTACATGTGCAGAACATGCAGGTTTGTTACATAGGTATACATGTGCCATAGTGGTTTGCTGCACCCATCAGCCTGTCATCTACCTTAGGTACTTCTCCTAATGCTATCCTTCCCCTAGCCCCCACCCCCGCAACAGGCCCCAGAGGGTAATGTTCCCTTCCCCGTTTCCGTATGTTCTCATTGTTCACCTCCCACTTATGAGTGAGAATGTGTGGTGTTTGGTTTTCTGTTCTTGTATTAGTTTGCTGAGAATGATGGTTTCCAGTTTCATCCATGTCCCTACAAAGGACATGAACTCATCCTTTTTTATGGCTGCATAGTATTCCATGGGGTAAATATGCCTCATTTTCTTTATCCAGTCTATTATTGATGGGTGTTTGGGTTGGTTCCAGGTCTTTGCTATTGTGAACAGTGCTGCAATAAACATATGTGTGCATGTGTTTTTATAGTAGGATGATGTATAATCCTTTTGGTATATACCCAGTAATGGGATTGCTGGGTCTAATGGTATTTCTAGGTCTAGATCCTTGAGGAATCACCACACTGTCTTCCATAATGGTTGAACTAATTTACACTGCCACCAACTGTATAAAAGCATTCCTATTTCTCCACATCCTCTCCAGCATCTGTTGTTTCCTGACTTTTTAATGCTTGTCATTCTAACTGGCCTGAGATGGTACTTCACTGTGGTTTTGATTTGCATTTCTCTAATGACCAGTGATGATGAACTTTTTTTTCATGTTTTTGGCTGCATAAATGTCTTCTTTTGAGAAATTTCTATTCATATCCTTTACCCACTTTTTGATTTTTTTTTTTTTCTTGTAAATTTGTTTAAGTTCTTTGTAGATTCTGGATATTATTCCTTTGTCAGATGGATAGATTGCAAAAATTTTCTCCCATTCTGTAGGTTGCCTGTTCATTCTGCTGATAGTTTCTTTTGCTGTACAGAGGCTTTTTAGTTTAATTAGATTCCATTTGTCTATTTTGGGTTTTGAATGGTATTGCCTAGGTTTTTTTCAGGGTTTTTATGGTTTTAGATCTTACGTTTAAGTCTTTAATCCATCTTGAGTTAATTTTTGTGTAAGGTGTAAGGAAGAGATACAGTTTCACTTTCTGCATATGGCTAGCCAGGTTTCCCAACACCATTTAATAAATAGGGAATCCTTTCCCCATTGCTTGTGTTTGTCAGGTTTGTCAAAAATCAGATGTTTGTAGATGTATGGTGTTATTTCTGAGGCCTCTGCTCTGTTCCGTTGGTCTATGTATCTGTTTTGGTATTAAGACCATGCTGTTTTTGTTACTGTAGCCTTGTGGTATAGTTTGAAGTCAGGTAGCATAATGCCTCCGGCTTTGTTCTTTTTGCTTAGGATTGTTTTGGCTATGTGGGGCCATTTTTGATTCCATATGGACTTTAAAGTAGTTTTTTTCCAATTCTGTGAAAAAAGTCAGTGGTAGCTTGATGGGGATAGCATTGAATCTATAAATTACTTTGGGCCATATGGCCATTTTCATGATATTGATTCTTCCTATCCATGAAAATGGAATGTTTTTCCATTTGTTTGTATCCTCTTTTATTTCCTTGACAGTGGTTTGCAGTTCTCCTTGAAGAGGTCCTTCACATCCTTTGTGAGTGGATTCTTAGGTATTTTATTCTCTTTGTAGCAATTGTGAATGGGAATTCATTCATGATTTGGCTCTCTGTCTGTTATTGGTGTATAGGAATGCTTATGATTTTTTTCACATTGATTTTATATCCTGAGAATTTGCTGAAGTTGCTTATCAGCTTAAGGGGATTTGGAGCTGAGACGATGATTCTAAATATACAATGATATCATTCTCAAAGAGAGATAATTTGACTTCCTTTTTTCCTAATTGAATGCCCTTTTGTTTTCTTTCTCTTGCTTGATTGCCCTGGCCAGAACTTCCAATACTATGTTGAATAGGAGTGGTGAGAGAGGGCATCCTTGTCTTGTGCTGGTTTTCAAAGGGAATGCTTCCAGTTCTTGCCCAGTCACTATGATATTTGCTGTGGGTTGGTCATAAATAGCTCTTATTATTTTGAGATACATTCCATCAATACCTAGTTTATTGAGAATTTTTAGCATGTAGGGCTATTAAATTTTGTCTAAGGCCTTTTCTGTAGCTATTGAGATAATCACATGGTTTTTGTCATTGGTTCTGTTTATGTGATGGATTACATTTATTGATTTATGTATGTTGAACCAGCCTTGCATCCCAGGGATGAAGCTATCTTGATCATGGTGGATAAGCTTTTTGATGTGCTGCTGGATTCAGTTTGCCAGTATTTTATTGAGGATTTTTGCATTGATGTTCATCAGGGATATTGGCCTGAAATTTTCTTTTTTTGTTGCGTCTCTGCCAAGTTTTGGTATCAGGATGATGCTGTCCTCATAAAATGAGTTAGGGAGGATTCCCTCTTTTTGTATTGTTTTGAATATTTTCAGGAGGAATGGTACCAGCTCCTCTTTGTACCTCTGGTAGAATTCAGCTGTAAATACATCTGGTCCTAGACTTTTTTTGGTTGGTAAGCTATTAATTGCTGCCTCAATTTCAGAACTTGTTATTGGTCTATTCAGGGATTCACCTTCTTCCTGGTTTAGTCATGGGAGGATGTATGTGTCCAGGAATTTATCCATTTCTTGTGAATAATCTAGTTTATCCATTTCTTGTGGATAGTCTAGTTTATCCATTTCTTCTGGATAGTCTAGTCTGGTATACTGTGGTAGTAGTTTGTATTTGTGTGGGATTGATGGTGATATCCCCTTTATCATTTTTTATCACATTTATTTGATTCTTCTCTCCTTTCTTTTTTATTAGTCTGGCTAACGGTCTATCCATTTTTGTTAATCTTTTTCAAAAAATCAGCTCCTGGATTCATTGATTTTTTGAAGGATTTTCATGTCTCTATCTCCTTCAGTTCTGCTCTGATCTTAGTTATTTCTTGTTTTCTGCTACCTTTTGAATTTGTTTGCTCTTCCTTCTCTAGTTTTTTTTAATTGTGATGTTGCAGTGCCGATTTTAGATCTTTCCTGCTTTCTCTTGTGGGCATTTAGTGCTATACATTTCCCTCTAAACACTGTTTCAGTAGTGCCCCAGAGATTCTGGTACATTGTGTCTTTGTTCTGATTGGTTTCAAAGACATCTTTATTTCTACCTTAATTTCATTATTTATCCAGTAGTCATTCAGGAGCAGATTGTTCAGCTTCCATGTAGTTGTGTGGTTTTGAGTGAGTTTCTTATTCCTGAGTTCTAATTTGAATGCACTTTGGTCTGAGAGACTGTTAGTTATGATTGCCCTTTTTTTTGCATTTACTGAGGAGTGATTTACTTCCAATTATGTGGTCAATTTTAGAATAAGTGTGATGTGGTGTTGAGAACATACATTCTGTTGATTTGGAGTGGAGAATTCTGTTGATGTCTATTGATGTCTGCTTGGTCCAGAGCTAAGTTCAAGTCCTGGATATCCTTGTTAATTTTCTGTTTCGTTGTCCTGTCTAATATTGATAGTGGGGTGTTAAAGTCTCCCCTTATTATTGTATGGGAGTCTAAGTCTCTTTATAGGTCTCTAAGAACTTGCTTTATGAATCCGGGTGCTCCTGTATCGGATGCATATATATGTAGGATAGTTAGCTTTTCTTGTTGCATTGATCCCTTTACCATTATGTAATGCCCTTCTTTGACTCTTTTGATCTTTGTTGGTTTAAAGTCTGTTTTATCAGAGACTAGGATTGCAACCCCTGCTTTTTTTTTTTTTTCTTTGCATTTGCTTGGTAAATATTCCTCTGTCCCTTTATTTTGTGCCTATGTGTGTCTTTGCACGTGAGATGGGTCTCCTTAATACAGCACACCTATGGGTCTTGACTCTTTATCCAATTTGCCAGTCTTTGTCTTTTATTTGGAGCATTTAGCCCATTTACATTTAAGTTTAATATTGTTATGGGTGAATTTGATCCTGACATTATGATGTTAGCTGGTAGTTTGCCTGTTAGTTGATGCAGTTTCTGCATAGTGATGATAGTCTTTACAATTTGGTATGTTTTTGCAGTGGCTGGTACTGGTTGTTCCTTTCCATGTTTAGTGCTTCCTTCTTGTAAGGCTGGCCTGGTGTGACAATATCCCCCAGCATTTGCTCGTCTGTAAAGGATTTTATTTCTCCTTTGCTTATGAAGCTTGAGTTGGCTGGATACGAAATTTTGGTTTGGAAATTCTTTTCTTTACAAATGTTGAATGTTAGCCCCTACTCTTTTCTGGCTTGTAGGGTTTCTGCCAAGAGATCCGCTATTAGTCTGATGGGCTTCCCTTTGTGGTAACCTGACCTTTCTCTCTGGCTGCCCTTAACATTTTTTTCTTCCTTTCAACCTTGGTGAACCTGATGATTATGTGTCTTGGGGTTGCTCTTCTGGAGGAGTATCTTTGTGGTGTCTCTGGGTATTTCCTGAATTTGATTGTTGGCCTGCCTTGCCAGGTTGGGGAAGTTCTCCTGACTAATATCCTAAAGAGTGTTTTCCAACTTGGTTCCATTCTCTGAGTCACTTTCAGGTATGCCAATCAAATGTAGATTTGGTATTTTCACATAGACCCATATTTCTTGGAAGATTTGTTCATTTCTTTTCACTCTGTTTTCTCTAATCTAATCTTCTCACTTTATTTCATTGAGTTGATCTTAAGTCTCTGATATCCTTTTTTCCACTTGATCGATTCTGCTATTGATACTTGTGTATGCTTCACAAAGTTCTTGTGCTGTTTTTCAGCTCCATCAGGTCATTTATTCTCTTTTCTAAACTGGTCATTCTAGTTGGCAATGTGTCTAACCTGTTTTCAAGGTTCTTAGCTTCCTTGCATTGGATTAGAATATGCTCCTTTAGCTCGGAGGAGTTTGTTATTACCCACCTTCTGAAGCCTACTTCTGTCAATTTGTCAAACTCATTCTCTGTCCAGTTTTGTTCCCTTGCTGGCAAGGCATTGTGATCCTTTGGAGGAGAAGAGGCATTCTGAATTTTGGAATTTTCAGCCTTCTTGCGCTGGTTTCTCCCCATCTTTGTGGCTTTATCTACCTTTGGTCTTTGAAGTCATTGACTTTTGGAGGGGGTCTCTGAGTGGACGTCTTTTTTGTTGAGGTTGGTACTATTCCTTTCTGTTTGTTAGTTTTCCTTTTAACAGACCCCTCTGCTGCAGGTCTGCTGAAGTTTGCTGGAGGTCCACTCCAGACACTTTTTGCCTGGGTATCACTGGCAGAGGCTGCAGAACAGCAAAGATTGCTGCCTGTTTCTTCCTCTGGAAGTTTTGTCCCAGAGGAGTAGCTGCCAGATGCCAGCCAGAGCTTTTTTTGTATGAGGTGTCTGTCGGTCCCTACTGGGAGGTGTCTCCCAGTCAGGACACACGGGGGTTAGGGACCCACTTGAGGAGGCAGTCTGTCTCTTATCAGACCTTGAACACTGTCCTGGGAGATCCGCTGCTCTCGTCATAGCTGCCAAGCAGAGACTTTTAAGTCTACTGAAAGTGCGCCCACAACTGCCCCTTCCCCCAGGTGCTCTGTTCCAGGGTGGTGGGGGTTTTATCTGTAAGTCCCTGACTGGGGCTGCTGCCTTTTCTTCAGCGATGCCATTCCCAGAGAGGAGGGACTCTAGAGCAGCAGTCTGGCTGCAAAGTCCTTGTTGAGCTACAGTTGGCTCCCTCTAGTTTGAACTTCCTGGAAGCTTTTTTTACACTGTGAGAGTAAAACCGCCTACCCAAGCCTCAGTAATGGCAGATGGCCCCCACCGCCAACCAAGCTTGAGTGTTTCAGGTCGAGCTTAGACTGCTGTGCTGGCAGCCAGAATTTCAAGTCAGTGGATTTTAGCTTCCTGGGTTCCATGGGTGTGGGACCCACCAAGCCAGACCACTTGGCTCCTTGGCTTCAGCCCCCTTTCCAGAGGAGTGAATGATTTTTTCTCTCTGGTGTTCCAGGCACCACTGGGGTATGGAAAACAAACAAACAAACAAAAAACCTTCTGCAGCTAGCTCTATGTCTGCCCAAACGACTGCCCAGTTTTGTGCTGGAAACCAAGGACCATGGTGGCGTAGGCACCAGAGGGAATCTTCTGGTCTGTAGGTTGCAAAGACTGTGGAAAAGTGCAATATCTGGGCTAGAGTGCATGGTACAGTCCCTAATGGCTTCCCTTGGCTAGGAGAGGGAGTTTCCTGACTCCTTGCGCTTCCCAGGTGAGGGGTTGCCCCACCCTGCTTCGGCTCGCCCTCCTTAGGCTGCACCCACTGTCTAACCAGTCCCAATGAGATAAATCGGGTGCCTCAGTTGGAAATGCAGAAATCACCTGCCTTTTGTGTCAGTCTTGCTGTGAGCTGCATACCAGAGCTGTTCCTATTTGGCAATCTTGCCAGCAATCCTGGAATTTCTTTTCTTTAAGAATGTTGGATACTCTTTGGGAGGCCGAGGCAGGTCAGGTGGATGCCTGTAGTCCCAGCTGCTTGGGAGGCTGAGGCAGGAGAATGGCGTAAACCTGGGAGGCAGAGCTTGCAGTGAGCCGAGATCCTGCCACTGGACTCCAGCCTGGGCGACAGAGTGAGACTCTGTCTCTGAAAAAAAAAAAGAAGAATGTTAAATACTGGCTCTCAATCTCTTATCACTTGTAGGGTTTCTGCTAAGAGGTCTGCTGTAAGTCTGATGGGCTTTCCTTCCCCCGACCTTTTCCTTTAGCTACCTTCAACATTTTTTTCTTTCATTTTGACCTTGGAAAATCTGATAACCGTGTGTCTTGGGGATGATCTTCTTGTGAAGTATCTTACTGGGGTTCTCTGCATTTGTCCTGAATTTTGGTGTTGGAGAAGTATGGAACGCTTCATTAATTGTGTGTCATCCTTGCACAGGCGCCATGCTAATCTTCTCTGTCTTGTTCCAGTTTTAGTATATGTGGTGCCAAAGTGAGCACTTGAAAGTTCTGTCAAAGCTTTAAAAATTAAAAACTCCAAGGAAGGTTTTCTAAAGGCTTCTAAATAATTGTTGATAAAACAATTAAAACATTGATACCAAATCCAGTAGAAATAAAACATATAGCAAACAGTGAGGATAGATCTCACATCTGAATACCATTGCATTCCCCCATCCCTATAAAAATTGCAATTAAATTAAAATGTCGTTGAAAGAATAATAGGCAACAATCAACTAGGGTGCTTTCCTGGAATGCAAATACTGGGAAATCATACAAGAACCATGTTAATCTAGCAAGACAAAAAGGTACTGTTTTTTTGTCTTCTATAAATGCTGAAAATGTAAGAAAATTCACATCTGTTCTTACTAAAAAATAAAAACTACTACAATATTAAGGGATAGATAGATATATAGGTAAATTTATCTCCTTGAACACAAAGCAAGCAATTATTCAATAATTAATAAGAAAACATAGAAAGCATTATCACAATTTAGCAACAAGAAATAGAATGTCCATTTTTGCCATTATTACTAAATAATTTTGAAAATATGAACTAGTGCATTTTGGAAAAATGCACTAGAGGAATGCACAAGAGGAAAAATTAAAACTTAAAGCTTGGATAGAAAAATATAAATTGTCCTTTGCAGATAATATGACTCTACATTTAGAAGACTCCACTTAATTAACTAACAAAAACTAATAAATGTAGATAATAAAGACTTTAGTAAGTGGATGAATAGTCTAATTTACAGAATTAAAAGAAAACTTTAGTGTCATAAAATGTTTAATATTGCAGTTTTCTAATGTGTTTTAGTATTTGGTAGGAAAAACATAATCATTACTCTGTTTTTTGCATATTTTTATAATTCTTAAATACTTACTCTTTTACAGTAACTATAAGATTATTTTGTGATATGAGATTTTGCCTAAGATATTATTAAATTTCTATAATAGATTGGCTTTAAGAAAATTGACTTTCTTATGTGATTGAGCCTCTTATTATTTCATAATAGCCTTTTAATTTGTTTGAGTTTTACTCTATGTTCTCTAGAGATTTGTTTCCTTTACATAAATCTTGTTAATTTCTGAAGTATATTTATTAGCATTCATTACAGTTTGTTTTAAAGTACTAACACAAATTCAGAAAATTTCTGATTCTTGCTAAATTAATTTTAAAAGATTACCTTTCTAGAATGATACTGTTAGATTTTTAAGTAAATGTCTTCAAATAGCAATAATTAAACACACAGCTGTGTTTGTGTGTGTGTGTGTGTGTGCTCACAATTGAGTTGGTTAATACTTCCACAATAATTTGTAGCAATTGTGGTGATGGTGGGCATTTTTGTTTTATTTCTTTACTGAGAATGCATCTAGCATTTATCATTAAGCACAAAAGATGTCTAGTATTAAATACATGTTTATGTGTTTGTATATTCATGGGTTCATTAAGAAAGCAATAACTGGAAATGGTGCATGTATCGAAAGAGTTAATGGAGTTGCTATGCAGATGTTGAGGTCAAGAATATTACAGAAGAGAAAGCACCACCATAAAGGACCTAGTGTCTGAAATACTGAAGAAGCAGCAACAATGTTAAGGTGATGGGAGCAGATAAAGATGAGAAACATGGTAGAAATTAGGTCATAGGTAAAGAAGGCCCAAATTTATAGAGCCATGAACATTGTGATGACTTTGACTTTGATTGTGATCACAAAGAGGAACCACTGCAGAATTTTTAGCAAAATAGTGGTATAATCAGTGTTGTATTTTTAAAAGAATTCGGCCGGGTGCGGTGGCTCAAGCCTGTAATCCCAGCACTTTGGGAGGCCGAGACGGGCGGATCACGAGGTCAGGAGATGGAGACCATTCTGGCTAACACGGTGAAACCCCGTCTCTACTAAAAAATACAAAAAGCTAGCCGGGCGAGGTGGCGGGCGCCTGTAGTCCCAGCTACTGGGGAGGCTGAGGCAGGAGAATGGTGTAAACCCAGGAGGTGGAGCTTGCAGTGAGCTGAGATCCGGCCACTGCACTCCAGCCTGGGCGACAGCAGCAAAACTCCATCTCAAAAAAAAAAAAAAAAGAATCATCCCAGTAATAACATCTCTAACTCTCCATTGTCTAAACCTTTAAATGATGTTGTCTCTCATTTTCTTTGAAGCCCAAATTCTGTCTTTTATATCAGAATATAAAGTGGATGATAGGAAATTAGGCAAAAATGACATTTAAACAATGTTTACTTGTCTTTTGTTGTTGTTTCCTTAATGAGGATGATTAAAGATTATGCCATTTTTTTTCTGATTATTTACATAAAACTTCAGTGGTCACAGGGTCTTTGACTAGGATTGAATTGAGTTCTTTTTGTCCTTTCCCCTTATTTACCATTCCAATGTGTAAGAATTCAGATTTTAAATAGATTCTCTGAAGTCTAAAGCCTTTACGTGATGCATTAAAACTGAGCCATACGCTTTGAGTTATGAGGTGCAATAATTAATTTTCTCATTTCTTCACATTTCCATGTTGTTAAATGTTAATCAATTCCTGCTGTTTTGGAGGTCAAAAATTTAAATGTTAGAAATAATACCCATAAGGAAATACATTTATTGATATTTAAGTTATTGAAAACAAAAGGATAAAGTGAGAAACATTTAATATAGAACTAAATTAATTTGGTGTCCCCAAATAAGTATACATTTTATGAATGCCATCACTATAAATAACAGTAAAATAGCATATATGTAGTTTTATCCTGTGCTTATCAGGTTTTCATAGAGCTATAGAATTTATTTCTTTCCAATTGCTCAGTTTATAATAATTCCACAGGATACTAAACCGCATAGTTAGCATATTGTTCCTTCCATGTATTCACTTACTTTATTATTCCTTTATTCAACAACTGTTTATTGAGCACTAGCTGTGTGCCAGATGCTGTATTTGTCGATGCTTTAGATGCAGTATGAAGCAAAACAAAGATCTCTGTCCTAGTGGAGTATTTATTTTAGTATAGGAAGAGAGACAAAAAGCAAGCATAATAGATTGTGTGAAAGTTTGCAAACTGATGAGGGCTGTGAAAAAAATACAGAAAAATAAATGAGAGCCAAGTAAGGGAGACTGAGGCAATGGGGAGAGAAAGTCCAAATAGTTGTTTCAATTTCAGATGAGGATGTCAGGATAGGCCTTATTGAAAAGGTGAAATATGTAAAGATTTGAAAGATGTGAGGAAGTAACTGTGCAGATATTCTGAGAGTGTTTCTCAATAAGAAAGGAACCCAGGTAGGGTGGACAGGACTAGGAAGAACTGAAAATTAATAGGAGAAAATATAAGAACATAGCAAGAAGTCAGATCTCATAGGGTATTGCCAATCATTTTAAGGACTTTTTAAACTTCAAGATAAATGGGAGTCATGTCAAACCTTGGAGGAATGATTTCATATGCATGAAGCTTTATGAGAATCATTCTGACTACTCTCTTGAGAATAGGTTGAGGAGGCTAAGGCTAGAAGCAATGAGTTCAGCCAATTTTTTCTATTTGAAATGGATTTCAGATAGAAATAAATGTAAAACACTTTGGTATTTTCTTTTGGCTCTGAGAAACTGGAACTTTGGTGATGCAATCAATGTGATGTGCAGAACTGTAGGAGGAGCAGGTATGAGGGAGAGATGAGAAGTTGAACTTGAGATGAAGTATTGAGACACTGAACTTGAATTGTCTTTTGAACAGCAAGATGGAGAGGTGTAGTGAGCACTTGGATATAATAAGCATTTAAAATTCTGGAGAAAAGCCTAGCCTGGATATAAAGCTTTGAGATTCATTGCATACTCAGTTTGCAAAGCTGTGAAATTGACTGGGCTTTCCATGAAATGAGTGTGAATAGAACAGAGGGTAAGGCCTGTGGTCCTAGGCACCTCAACATAAAGAGATCAATAAAGAGAGGAACTGCAATAGAGGCGGAAAAGGAGCAATGGTGTTGATAGAATGAATTCCATACAGGACTGGATTCATGGGCACAAATCCTGTGAAGGGCCTTATGCTCAAAAGGGCCCAGTCTTAGTGCATTTGGGCCATTGTAACAAAATACCACAAGTTGAGTGGCTTATACACTACACACATTTATTTCTCACAGTTCTCGAGGCTGGGGAGTCCAAGTTCAAGGTGCCAGCAGATTCGGTGTCTGGTGGGAGCCTGCTCTCTGGGTCACAGATAGTGCTTTCTTGCTATGTCTTCACATGGTGAAAGGTGCTAGCTAACTCTCTAAGGTCTTTTTAAGAATGCTAATCCCAATCACGAGGGCTCTACCATCATGACCTAATTATCTCCCCAAAAGTCCCACCTCCTAATACTATCTATCACCTGACAGGGTAGGATTTTAATATATGAGTTTGGCAGGGGACACAAACATTCAGACCATAGCAAACCCCATAATTGGTTTAATGCTCTACTGTTACTGTCTTGAAATTCCTAATTATTTTTGAACAAATTATGTAGTTGTCCTGATTCCATGCCACTCAGGTAATACATCTAGAGCAAACAAGATAACTATCAACTAGATAATGGGCTTTGGTTAAGATAAAAGCTAAATATTTTTTCATGTAATTTTACATATGTACAGAGAAACAAAGATATCTTCAAGCTATAAATCTATTTCTTTCTTCCACTTAATATGTACATATTTCTTTGATATTTTTGATTTCTAATTACTTCGTAATACTTGCTTCTTTTTCATCATCTCTACTAAGATTTTAAAAATTTGGATTCAACAATTGTTTATTCTTATGATTATATTTTCTTTATTTTCCCTAATCTTATAACCTCAGACCCTGGCACAATTTCTAGTACTTAGCAAGTGCTGGATTATTATTTGCTATCAGGTTTTCCAAATGTTGCCATAAGTAGCTAATTGATCAGTGGCTTTTTCTCATTTTAAAATCTACAATTTCTGCAGCTTTTAATAAGTTTTTACCTTCTTCTGTTCTACATTTATTTTACTTTAGATTATTTTGAACCATATCATGCATGTTTTCTTCTTCCCATTTTTTTTTTTTTGGTGTATTTTTAGTCCTCTTTCTCTTTGTTCTAAATAAACAATAGCTATAAATAACTTAGATTAATAATTAGTCCTCAGCCTTCTTTTCTTATTATCTGCTGTTCCTTTTGTCTACCTCTGTAACTATTACCTTTCCAACGTAAGTAGCTATGCCTCTCTCTCCAGATTCAAACTCAACGCTATTCTGGCCACTGGCCATCTCAGTCTCTTTGTTGTTCTGATATCTTGTCCCACCTTTCTGCTACTTCTAAGTGCCTTATTTCTGTTGACTATTATGCTGTCAGTAACCTACCTGTAGAATGTTCTTGGATTCTTACTCGTCATTAATGGACTACTCCTATAGTTTCCGTTTTTAAGTGACATTCCTTCCTTTCAGTATCCACAGCCTCCAGCATGATTCTGTTTCTCAGTCTCTCTCTCTCTCTAGAGGGCCAAATACTTCCCAGTCAGATCCCTTCCACACAAATCAGAATCGCATATCCAAAGCACAATTTCCTTTATATTACCTCATCTTAAAAAGAAGAAAATCTCCAGTCTCTCCCTATTGTCTCTGCTTCCCAGACCATGTCAGACTATTCCAGCATATTATAACCAATCGTGAAGTATATCTTTGATGATAAGTTAGCAATTATAATTAAAGTCTAAAAGTTGTGAATGATTTTCTTTTTTAAAAATTAATTAAGTGTGCACATTATATCACACTTATTCCCTTGCCTTCTGAAGTGCTTTTCTTGAGTAGAAACGAAAGAAAGAAAAGACAGGTGGTAACAAAAACACAAATAAATTTCAAAAATTGCACATAACCCACCAGTCGTGTATCTATTACACAGCTCCTGGTGTCCAACTATCAGTGACATAATATGAATAAGTTATGATGTTCAGGATTTATTATAATCAGTAGCAATATTCATCTTACTTCCTTGCATTTTTTAATTTACTTTATTTTGTTTGTTTTGTTTTGATCAAAACACATGGATTGCTTTGTGCATACGGTAGTTGTTCATCTAGTCCACTCTAGCACACACACAGAGCTGCTCACTCCCACACACACAGAGTTGAGAATTCTTGAAATACAAAGATCAGTGCAAGCATAACCCTGGTATGCAAGAACAAATGAACTTGGCTCACATCTATTTTCAGCTTATTTGTCATCACTCTGTAAAAGAAGTGGTTTTTCTCTTTATGCTGATCTCCTTTCTTCTGACCACTTTTTTTCTGCCATCTTCACAAGTCAGATATTTATATTTTAAGACTCATTTCAAATGATACCTCCTTCCTGAGCTTCATAAAATCTGCCTTTCCTTTAAACCCCAACACTCCTTTTACTCTACTGAAGACATAGTACATTGCCTGTCTTACAGTCATCTGTATATTTGTATTAACTTCCTGCATGACTCCAAATGTTTCTTCTGTATTCATCCTGAGCCCAGAAGAGTATCTTGAAAAGAAGTAAAAACACTTAAACATTAGAGATATTTAAAACCCTTATTAAATGCCTCATTCTTTCTCGCATGCAAGAAAAACAAAGAAAAAATAAAACACCTGTAAGTAGTCTTAAGGTGAGATTCCTCACTAGCATGCTTGACACTATATTTTCCAAAAGCATAAATTTATTTTTACATGAAGGTTAACATTAGGGTTTCTACATTAATGCATTATTACTATAATCATGATGATTTCTCATGGAAATTGTTAAAACAAAACAAAAGCTTTGTGTTTCTCAGAATTACAAGTTCTGTTCAAAATGAAATAGGCATGTTTCCTAGCCATTGAGCATGTGCATCTATAGACTTGAGCCATGTTATAATGTTCAATCTATAAAACTACATTTTAAATGAAGCTAACATAAAAAAATTCTGTGAATGTTTTAATAATACTACCTTAAAAATGTTCCAGGAACTGATATTTGAAATTCTAGAATAGTAAATCATACAAAATAATAATTTACTCTTGGATAATAAGTCAAATTTTATGTTAGTTATAAATATATGTCCTCAAACTCTCCTGCTGATGGGTTTTTGACAAAATGAGGCCAACATTCAAATAAAGCATAGACAAAAGAAGACATTTAGAAAAGAATGTGTTATAATGACAGTAGGAATACAGTTTGGGAAATTTTATTAAGAATTACTTAAGCAAAGGCGGCAGAAAACACAAGTGTAATATAGATATTGAAGAAGAGTATGCTAACATTTATTACCTTTACCTTTTTATTTCTTTAAACTGAATATATATTTACCAATTTACAGAGGAAAATGAAGTAAATCATGCAATAATCTACAGACAATTACATAATATTTATGATAGAACTATTTTAATATTTCTTAGTTTAGACTTGCAGTGACATGACAATTCAAATACATTATTCTTTTGTTACAAGGATAATATTTACGTATATTTAACTCCTCAAATTCTTGCCTGAATGTCATGAAAAATGCAAGAATATATGTCATGATAGCACTGTAATTTCAGAATGATTTTATATTGTCTGAATATGTGCATATTTGGGCTAGATAGTAAAATCTGCAGCAAATATTATGATATTTGATATATCTATTTTAAAAACTTCAAGAAGCATTTATTTTAATAGTTACGGAGTTAGAAAATAAACATTTATATTTGTGTGTTATTTTTGAATAACCTGAAATGCTACTTCTGTTTCCCCTAACATTTATCAGAAAGAAAAGTTATTTTATTTTTTAAAACTATTGTATATATTCTACTGAGGTTCACTCCCTAGCAGTCTCTTTTTCTTAAGGAATACATTTTGAATGAGAAGACATCCTAAGGCAGACATTCTAAGTCAAAAATATTGTACATATTAAACTAAGGCAGAGACATTGAAGATTATGAAGAAATATGTGGCAAGTCAAACACTGAATTTCTTACTTCCCGTGAAGGACCTGAATGGAATTTCAACTGTTTGAAATAGTTTCAGGTTGGGAGAATTGCTGGATTTCAAATTTTGGATTTTTCCCAATGTCATATGGTTTTTACACTTAGAAAAATTATATCTCATTTATTAACAAATTTACAATTCAGTGGAGCAATGGTTTTGTCATTAGGAAGGAAAGAATTCAATGTGTGTGATGAAAGTAATTTGAAAATGAATTACTATGGAATTTTTCTTTATATAAAGAAATAACTAAATCTCTGTGTGTACTTTAACACACACACTATGTAATGATCATGATAATTTAGATAAATGGAACTAGAGTAAAGGTTAAATATACAGAAAAGAATAAAGAAACTACACCGGCAATTTGTGACCAGTGGTACACCCAGGTGGGTGAGGGAGTAGAAGCAATCTGCTGCAGTAGGAAGACTATTTAGAATTGCTAGGACATGGTGATAATAAAGAGATAATTTATTTTTAGTGAGTGTTATTATCCTTTTACATTCCCTCCTTATTGCTTGTGCTCAGGGTGGATAGCTACCCTTGATGTTCTACAACTTGTTACTTCTACATGTGACATAATGGAATGGAACAAATGTCAATTATCCTTTTAAAATGAATATTATAGGTCATCTTTTACATAGAGGATTTATAATAATAAAGATCATAATAGTTTGCTGCTCTAAATACTTCATCATGCATTATCTCATCTGATTTTCATAACTGCTTGCTGAAGTAGGTATTATCATTTAAATGAGATGTATGGAAGTTAAGTGACTTATTCAAAAGTTCACAGATAGTAGGTGTTGAACCTCAGACAACTCAAAATCTGTGTTCTTCATGGCTACGCTCACATGTCTCATTAGACATCTAGTACAGAAAAAGACTTGACAAAGAAACCACTACTGTACATAGATAAAATGATCTTAATCGGCAATGAGGTACTGATTCACCTATGCTTTCTAATTTAACATAATTTGTATAACTATTCATTTGGAAAACTGCCATTGAATGTTTGCTTATTATGTGCCAGGCATACAAGGAACTTTCTTTCCAAGATCTCACGTATTCTGCACAACCACATGAGATGAATATTATTGTACCTTTTTAAGATGAGGAAGTCATGTCCATAGAGGTCACACATTTATGTGAAGGGGGAAAATAAATTTAAGTTGAAGTCCTCCTGACTCCATATGTCATGTCCTTAATTAATAAATTGAAGGCTACAAAATAAAAGAATAAGGAAAAAGAGACCCAAACTTATCATATTCCTCATTTGATATATACCCAATTTTAGATTCATGACATAGAGTGTTTATCATTGACTCTTACGTAACCTAAATTATTACACTCAGGTCATGAAAATATTGTGTTTAGGAAAACTGCATTGACTCACAGGAATATGTTAAGCAATAAGAAGAAACAAAAATTACAAACAAAATGTAAACTTTTTATAAAAATCCTAATTTCACAGGCAGTGGTATAGTGTAAGTCTTACTACATGTATCAGTCACAGTTTTGCAGAGAAACAACCAAGAGAGTTGCTATAAGTAATTGGCACATACATTATGGAGGCTGAGAAATCCCAAGCTCTACAATCTGAGATCCAATGGTATAAGTTCCAGTTCAAGTCTGAAGTCTGGAGAAGACCTTTCTCTCAACTCTAAGACTGTCAGGCGGAGAGAGTGAGTTCTTTCTTGCACAGCCTTTTGCTCTATTTAGATCTTCAGCAGATTGAATGAGGTCTACGTGCTTTGTGGAGGGCAAACTTCTCTACTCAGCCTACTGATTCAAATGTTAAACTCATCCAGAAACATCCTCACAGATACACCTAGTATAATATTTAATTAAATATCAGGGAGCCATGTGGTCCAGGCAAGTTGACACATAAAAATAAACATCATGCTACATAAGAGAAATTTGTTCAGATAGTGGTATTGTTTATAATTAGATGTAATGATTAAATAGGAAATTTTAGAATGTGAGATTTTTCTAAGTTGAATACAAAATTCTCCTGCACACACACAAAATAAGACTTTATAATGTACAAAATTATTGTGGAAAGAGTATCATTTTAATCTGTCAGTCTTCATATCATTTATTGAATTTTTTCCATGGAGATTTTCTCTATTATATCATTGTAGAAATAAAAGAAAAACATGAATCCATTTTACAGGTCTTTACTTTGGTCACTCTGTTTCCAATAGTTACTTGTTATCACTTAAATATTTAGTGGTGCAAAATGTCACAATTTACAAATAAATTGGAATTCAAAAATAATATATATATATATATATATTTTATTTTTTTTTTTGAGATGAAGTCTTGCTCTTGTCACACACACTGGATTGCAGTGGTGTGGTCTCGGTTCACTGCAACCTCTGCCTCCCGGGTTCAAGCAATTCTGCTGCCTCAGCCTCCCGAGTAGCTGGGATTACAGGTACACGCCTCCATGTCTGGCTAATTTTTGTATTTTTAGTAGAGACGGGGTTTCACCATGTTGGCCAGGTTGGCCTTGAACTCCTGACCTGAGGCAATCCACCTGTCTCGGCCTCCCAAAGTGCTGGGATTACAGGCATGAGCCACCACGCCCAGCGTATAATTTATATATTTTTAAAGGGCCATTTATTCATTGTTTTTGTGAACATTTTGATACTATGAATGCAGAAAATTTGGACATGATCTAAACTTTATATTTTAAATTCTAAATTCTCAAGTAAGGCTCTTCTTTAAATAATGCTGCAAAGAAAAGAAGATATAAAGGTTTTGATAGGAATTAATGCTATGGACAAGGATATGAGGCCTAGAGAAATGGCATGATCCACATCTTACAGTATTTTTTTCAGTCTTTCTCTGATGGTGAGATTAACTGTTAACTACTTTATTTTCAGTTACAAAATATTAGGTTGGTACAAAATTATTATTATTATTATTATTTTTGCCATTAGAAGTAATGGCAGAAACTGCAATTACTTTTGCACTAACCTAATGAAACTTCCTTTTAACTATATCTCCCAGAGAAGTGTCACAAAATCAATGTACACTACAGAGAAAAAGGTATTTCAAAATTGTACTAATCAATTATAAAGCTTCACAGATTTATATTGACATAGCTCCTTCATGGTGTGAGGCTTACTGAGGGCTTAGAGCTTGGGAACTATTTGTTGAACAGTAGGGTAGTACAGCTAAGTGTTTAATAATATGAATATATTGGTCCAATCCCGGTCTTATCTTTTTGCATGTGATCTTGTGCAAGTCATTTAATCTTTCTGTATCCCATTTTCTCTATCTTAAAGTGGGAGAATAATGCTGTCTATCTCATGGAATTGTTGAATAATAATGCTATCTGTCTCATGGATTTTAAATGAGTTAATATGTATGAGCACGCCTAAGAATGTGCTTGATGCTACACAGTACCGTGTGAGGGTACACACAAAGTGTCTACCTGTGCTGGGAATTTTTATGAATTATTAAATTTTATGAATTATTCATTTAAGAATTCAAAAAATATTAACTTTACAAAAACAAGATTGTAGAATTCACAAAAAGTAGTCTCTCCATAAACCAAAGGCTCAGAGAGCTGTGTAGTTTGTTCAAGTTCATACAGTCAGGAAATCTAAACTGAAACTCAAAACTGTTTTGCTTATCTCCAAAATGTATTCGTTTCTAACTAAAGTAGTGGTTTTTACATTTTCTCCATGTAATACAGAATAAATAAGAATAAAGAGAGACCTTATAATCTGATCGTGAATGAGATACGCAGTTGTCCCCAGATCTTTGTCTGCCAGCATCCTCCCAGTAATCTCCACGAGCCTCTTTGCATTCTTCCTTTCTCTGAGCTAATCCACTGAAAATTTTTCATGGAAAATGCATTGAAAACACAAACTCAGAACCCATCCTTTCCCAACACCAATAGATTTTTCCATCACCAAAATATTCTCGGGTATAAATGAGTAGTGATTACTCTAAATTTTAATAGAATGTTAAAATTTATGCAGGGAAGTCAAAGGAAAAATACAGAATCCAATGATGCCTTCTTTGTCTTCAAGGAGCTCTTTTTGTATCACTGTCATTAATCTGGGCTAAGATTTTTTATCATTATAACCTTACATCTTCTCTAGTTTACATGATAGAAGAAATTAATTTTTACATGTCAGTACTTTACATATTAATTTAACAAATTGTTTGACAAGTCTCCCAACTATTCAACTGAGTGAGAAACTCATAAGACAGCAAAATGTCCCCATAGCTCTGTTGAGAAGTTTTTCCATACTACCCAAGGCAGTGATGTGTTGGTTAACACTTTTAACTCCTAAAGAGAAACGCAAAGCTTCACTTTTCATTTTGCCACTAACTTTTAAAAAAACTTCACTTTGGCCCAATCTCTAATCTACCTGTGGCTTCGGCTTGGCTTTATGTGTGACCTTGCTATCTTTTTAAATTTAAATAAGACCCAAAGTCTTCCAATTCTAGGAATAAAGGAGTTACATCAGAACTGAAAAGGTGGAGAGGAATAAAAAAGTGATTGATGTGAAACAGAAAGGAATTTGACAAGAAGAGATACAAATCTTTCCCTTTCCTATGTTACAAATGTGAACAAATCGAAGATTTGCCTAAAGTCCCAATTCATCCTCAGATATTTTAACACAACCAATTTAAACACTTTCTATTATCTCCTAGGATCAAAAGAATCAATCAACATCTTCCACAGTCTTAAGGGTCCTCAATCATGCTTGCCCAAGGCAATGAAAATCAAATGAAATGCTGCTTCTATGCGTAGGGGGTTATAACTCAATATAACAGAAAATACTGCAGTAGTTAAAAAAAACCTTGCATAAAATGAAAAGTAATTCATGCTCATTGAAAATGATATCCTTTCAGAGATTATGTGGAGATTTTCTCAATCTGTTCTTTTTCCCTCAAAATGAGTTTTTAAAATGTCAACCTGTTATTCTTTCAGAGGCAGAAGATTAATTTTGTAATCAATCCAACCTCCATGTTCTCTTCATTTTGATAACTTTAAATTATGACTTTCAGTTTAGATATTTTTTGGAAAATCGGTCTTCATTTTGAAAATAATAACTATAATACATACATACCCAAATGCGCAGATACTTATTTGCGTGTTTACCAACATGAGTATGTGTGTTTAGATGTGTGTATATATGTCTGTCTGGGTGATACATATCAAACTTGTATTTGTTACAATAATAGAATTGGCCAAAATGTAGAAAAGACAAGACTCAGGACACTCTTTCAATTATATATTTCAATGTGGCTAGTTTAGTTGCAGTGAACAGAAACATCTCTAAAGTGGTTTGTCTGTGGTGTTTCAATATATATATAGATCTGAACTTACTATCCGTGTTATTATTGTGTTTGTGTTTATCTGCTCAATATAGAATATATATAAGAAACAACTCAATAAGAAGGCTAAAATTTTAAATCTATCTTTTTTTTAAAAACCTACCTATTTTGTGAAATGTAAGGAATGATGTATTTTTAATTTCTTTAGTGAGGAAAAATCTCCCCTCCCCCATCATCAATTCTGTATTCAGTAATTAGATTTCTATGATTTTGACAGTTATGTGCACTCAAATCTTATTCCTATTAGAATCCTACTTATTGATTCAGGAAGCAAAGCAAGTGAAAATTAACTTTTGATCCCTTACTAAATGACTATAATAATTATATACATTCTGATAGTAATAATTATATTTCTAGCTGTATAGCATGGAATGGGGGCCAGGTACTCCTCCAGGCTGCTTCCATACTTTGGGAAAAACATCTGCAGTTACATAAGTTCATATTATATGCACATATTTATTTATGTTCCACTAAAAACAAACTGCGAGGGTGCCAGCACGGATCCTACATCAACTTTTTGTTTTACAAGTTCTACTGTCAGCCCCTAAGCATTACAATCTGTGTACAATTAAGAAAAGATCGAAATTATATTTATTGACACTATTTGTACCCCACCTTTATAACCGTCTCTAGAAATGATGAAACTGCTAACTTTAAGAAACTTATTTTATTGGCTCACATTTATTTAATATTGTCATATGTGGTTTATTTTGATAGGATTTGTTAATTATTTTCCACAAAGTGATGTATTTTCTAAAATATTTGTAAAATTACTTGAGGATGGGGGGAGGGTAGAAGAAAATAAAACAAATGCTTTTGATAAGGACAATACTGGATATGAATATACAGAATTAGGTTATAATGTCTAATGTAGATTCTAACGTGACCACTGGGATATAAAAATTGCTTACATTAAAGTAGAAATAAAAATTGCTTGAATGTGATTTATAAAACATCATCAAAGTTGTTATATTTATTATGCTCTAAGATTTAGATGTATAACATTGCATGTTTATACCACGAGAAATCCATGCTTTTTCTTTGTGAATTTCACTTCTAGGGTTTTGCTTTGATTTGCAATATTTAAAAGTTCAAATTAAATTGAACTTAATCTGGAATGACATGGAAGCAAAACTTTTAAATTTCACTTTGTGTAGTTCTAGAATAATAATAAAAGGCCTTAGACATTTTAAAAGTTAGGTTGGTTTTAAATAATAGTTGAGCCAAGCTTCAAACTATGAAGATTTAAATAGTTCCTTAAATTTTGTATTTCGTTATTGTATCTAACATACTAGTACACCAATTATTTCATAAGGCATTTATATAATATTAATATGAAACTTTATTTAATGTGGTTAAGTTTTAGGTATATTATTTTTTAAGTATTTTCTGATTATTTCAGAATTTTAAATCCCTTATAAAATATCCAAGGTGAATCTGATTTTTCTTTAAATTCCCATGGCAACATTTCCCTAAGAGTATTACCAAAAGAGAGAGTTTAAAGTCAAAGTGAATCAGCACTGGGTACTTGATTTGGCAAAACTAAAGCTATATACATTTGCTATCTATAAAATGTGATCACTGAAGTTACTATATTTGTAATAAAATCTGTTCACTAGAATAGACTTGTAAATCTAGCACCAAAATTCAAGTAATATAGTACATTACAGACCTATTGAATAGGTCTACTTCAACTATTGTTTGGTTAACAAATTATACAAATTCAGCATGTAAAACTATGTGACGTAATTAATTCATATACCAAAAGCACATAGAGAAATAAGTAGTTAGCTGAACCAGACTCACAAAGCTACACATTGTATTTCATGTAATTTAGATATATAATCCTATTTAATCCTCATATTATCTTTAGAAAGATAATTCTCCCTAACAAATGTTTATTAATCATCTGCTAAGGACTAAGCACATATGTAAACAGACAGAGAAACTGAGGCTTAAATATATCAAATAACTTACCCAAGGTGAAACAATTAGGAGTCAGTGGAGTTGGGATTCGTACTGGGAATGTCTGATTCCTAGTTCTACTCTCTTTCCTTATGCCATGCTATGATATTTAAAATGATATTAGAGGAAGATTGATCTACTCCCACCTTCTCTCCTTTGATAGCAGATGGATGCTACATATTACCTCTATAACCTTCAGTGCATTTCTGCACCTCTCAGATCCTCTCACCTCTTCATGAGAAAAATCATGTTATTACTTACATTATAGCGTAGTAAAGGAATTGCAATCATTAACATAACAAGTTTTCATTCTTTTTCACTCCTGCCAGAATCTAGGCCTTTACCCCATTGCAAGTTTGTAAGTTAGCTTTGTATGGTGTCATGTATGATGGCAGAACACAGAAACTTGTAGGGTCAGTAACAGAGGACTTTTCACATAACAGCAAGTGATATGCATTTCATGTATGCATTGGTTTTCTTTGCCCACAAGTTCCACTGGAATAAAGCACAGTGGCCTAAGTGGATCCTGCACACACAACAGGTTTGCAACACAGCCAAATAACAGACAGCTATGGGGATACACCTTTACAGTAAGCTCATTCCTTGTCCTGGAGGGTGACATCACCTTACCCTCAATAGCTTGCTGCAAATACAACCTTAAACAATGGCTCATGTACAGAAAAGTCCAGGTCTTGATTTCTTGGCTACTTCACTAGTAATATGCAAGAATGGTCAAGGCCATGACAAATGACATCTCTCAACAACTCCTTCATATCCTCCATTAAGTCTTTGCCAATCTCATATTATATTCACACCCAACTTTCATTCAATTCTTCATTTTTCTACTCCCCTGGCAGAATGATCTGTCTACACTGCCTCTGCACTCAGACAGTGAAAATAACTTCAGAGAAAACAAAATATAAAATATTAACAAACAAACACAAAATAAACCCATGACTTTTTACAGGTGCAATATTTATAATTCACATTTGGACTCATTCAGGACTTTATTTCACACCTTTTTCTCACTTTTTAAAGCAAAGCGTTTATTCCCTTACTCATTCTTAGCTGATTAGCCTGTTTTTTATTTCACTTAGAAAACAAAAGCAATCAGAATAGGTCTTCCAAAGGTTTCCACAGCCACATGAACTAACATAATAACAGATGTGCCAATAACCTCTGTCATTACTTCTGTTATTATGGATGAGCTGTCTGTGCTCCTTGCTAAGGCTAAAACCTTCCCTTATGGACTGAATCCCATCTCCTCTGGACTGTGCAAGGACGTGGTTCAATTGCCTGCCTCCCTCTTTCTTTCCTGCATCAACGATTCCCTCTCTACTGGACAATTTTCATAAGTATGCAACCACACTATAATGTCTCTCATCCAAAAAGAAAAAAAGTAACATTCCATAAACTTATAGAAGACTCAAGGCTTACTTTATTTCCCTTGTGCCAGTGGGACCCTCAGCCCTATCCCCAAAGTAATCATTGAGTTTTTGAATATCCATGTATGTGCTGTTAGAAAGAAAGGACCATATATTCTCAGAACAATTGGCTGCACAAAATGATAACAACACTCTGTAAATTAAATGTTTTATTTAAGTCTGTGGCAGGGCTTTTTTCTTCCAGCAGATTCTATAAGTAGAAAAGGAATAGTATGTGTATTTTTCTCTAAGAGTAATGCTCCTAGGAAAAAGGAATAGAGTTACATTCTAAATATGAGATTATTGTGGGAAAATGATTCTAAAATGTTTAATCTGATGCCTTGTTTTTAATAAGCACAAAATAAATAGATATTGATTGTTAAATAGAAAAACATAAAACTCCATATAAAAATAAAATAGTTCCCTTTAATCAAGACTTGCCATTCTTGAATTACTCATTTTCAAACACTTGCTTCTATATTTCCGCTATTTCTTAATGTAGTCATTTTTCTTTGAGTGTTAACTTTCCATATACTCACAAAACTTTCAGTAGTTTTTAAGTCAGATATTCCCCCAAATTCTCCATGACATATAAAATTTATTTGCCAAACACTAAAAATAAATGGTATATTATTTCTGTGGCTAAAATCACTGAAGCAGATTAGAAAATTTATTATGCAATGCTATCTAGTTTTAAATTGCACATGGCTCAATATTTTCCCTCAGTTTCATCATGCTTGGATTTGTTGTTCTTATTGTTGAGGGAAGTTATAACTTATTGGGTAGTGGCTATGAGGAAACAGCAGTAACAGCCACAGAAAAGCTATCACACCAATTTATCTTCCAAGTTAAAAATAATGAGAATCTTAACATTTCATTTTACAAAGGTATAAAGATCATTGACTCTTATTGGATAATTTTGGGAAAAAAAACATTTTCTACAGCCACAACTTTATGTTATTTTCACTTTAAAATCCTTAAACAAAGTTTATCTTATTCCTCTTCTGCTCATTGCCAATCCCTTCAACATTAGTTGCACATTTTTTTTTTTTTCTTTTTGAAACAGGGTCTCACTCTGTCACCCAGGCTAGAGTGCAGTGGCATGATCTCGGCTCACTGCAATCTCTGCCTCCTGGGCTCAAGTGATCCTGCCACCTCAGCCTACCTAGCAGATGGGACTACAGGCACGTGCCTTCACGTCTGACTAGTTGGTGTATTTTTTGTAGAGGTGGTGTCTCGCTATGTTGCTCAGGCTGGTCTCGAACTCTTGGGCTCAAGTAATCTGTCTGCCTTAGGTTCCTAAAGTGCTGGGATTACAAGCATAAGCTGCTGCGTCGGGCCTACTTGGATTTTTAAAATTATCTTTTCGTTTATCAATTAAGAGTAAAGAAATATGCTCCAACTTACTTAATTCTTGTGAACAGTTTTATGTAGGCACAACAGTCAAAATGACAGCTTGGTGGAAAGTTGGGATAGACCTGGAAAAAAGCAGAAGCAGTATTAGAGATCACAAGGAAAACTGAGAAGTTCAAAGAATTATATCATATTATTTATTACCACACTGGTTTGCAGCATGGGCTCTGGAGTTAAGTCATTTGTGTTTAAAACTGGGCTCTCCATGTTATTAATGTAACAACCTGGGCAAATTGCCTAACAACTCTGTGTCTTGATTTTCCCAAATGTAAAATGGTGATAATAATAGAATCTACCTCATAGAACAGTTGTGATTGCTAAATGACTTAATACATATAACACACGTAAAATAGATCTTAAAACATATTAAGTATGAAATCGTTGTTACAGAAGCCAAATGACAACAGCAGACAACGTTAAAGACAGGAGAAATTTGAAGCCTCTGGCACCTGCAGATACATCAAGCATTAAACAGAGACAAATTCCTAACCAGATTAATAACAACAACAAAAATACTAATGGACTATTTACCTCAGTTCCTATTACTCAATACATTTTGTTTTGCTTTCAACAACGACAAAAGACAAAAAAATCACAAGACATACCAAGAAGAAAAACAAGCAAACAGATTCTGAAGAGACAGAGCAGGCATCAAAAATTGACCCAGCTATGACACAGATTCTGAGATTATCAGACAGGGAATTTAAAATATTTACAATGGAAATGTTGAGGGCTCTAATGAAAAAAGTAGATGCAGGCAGAAACAGATGGGTAATGTAAGTAGAAAAGTGGAAACACTAAGAAAGAATCAAAAGAAAATACCAGAAATAAACAACACTGTAGCAGAAATAAAAAATAATAATGCCTTTGATGGACTCAGACTGGTCACGGTCAAGGAAAGAATCAGAGAGCTTGAAAATAACACATTTTCCAAACTAAAAATTGAACAAAAAATGGAAAAAAAAAAAAACCTACAGAAACAAAACAAAAACTACGGGCTATAACAGAAGCATAACTGAAATAGCAGAAAGAGAAGAAAGAGAGAAATTACCAGATAAAAATATTGCAGTAATAATGGCTGTGAATTTTCCACAATTAATGGTGACATCAAATTGAGGGAACTCAGAGAAAACCAAACAGGAACCACTCTAAAAATGCTACTAATATATATATATCATATTCAAATGGCAGAAACCAAAGACAATAAGAAATCTTAAAAGGAGCCAGAGAAGAAAAACTCACCTTACATGTAGAGAACTAGGATAAGAAGTTAGCAAGATTTGTCATCAAAAACCAGGCAAGCTAGAAGTGAGTGGAATATAAATTTTAAAGCATTAATAGAAAAAAAAATAGAAAACAACAACCTAGAATTCTATATCGAGTTAAATGATCCTTCAGAGATAAAGGAAGAATATAGAGTTTCTCAGATAAGTTAAAAACAGAGAATTCATCTCCAGCAAATTCGCTCTAGAAGAAATGTTAAAAGAGTTCTTTAGACAAAGGAAAATAGTAGAGGTAGAAGTCTTGGATATACATAGAAAAAAGATATGTTGAACAAAATTAATGAAGAGAACTTTTTCTTATTTTTAATATCTAGAATATAAGTGAGGTAATAATACTAACAATGCATAGGGTGATTATAGCATATGGGTAAATGAAATTGAAGGCAGTAATGGCATAAGGAAAGGGAAAGGCAAATCTAGGAATACTCTAAGGTATCTGCTTCATGTAAGAATTGCTATGGTGATATTTAAAGATGAGTTTGAATAGTTAAAAATTTATAATGCAAATCCTAGAGAACTTTTTTTTTACAAAAATCTACTTGTATGCTGTGAAATAAAATGTTTACATAAAACCAGAAAAGGTAGAAAACAGAAGAAAGAAAGACCAAATGGAATCAATAGAAAACAATTATAAACATGATAGATACTAATCCAACTATATCAATAATCACTTTAAATACATGAACTTAAATGAATTAAATACAACAATTGAAACATATTGTTAGAGTATATACAAATAAGACCCAGTTGTTTACTATAAGAAATGCTCTTTAGGCCAGCAGCAGTGGCTCACAACTGTAATCCCAGCACTTTGGGAGGCTGAGGTGGGCAGATCACCTGAAGTCAGCAGTTTCTATCAGCCTGGCCAACATGATGAAACCCCTTCTCTACTAAAAATTAAAAAAAAAAAAAAAAATTAGCTGAGCATAGTGGTGTGCACCTGTAATCCCAGCTACTCAGGAGGCTGAAGCAGAAGAATTGCTTGAACCTGGGAAGCAGAGATTACAGTGAGCCTAGATTGTACCATTGCTCTCCAGCCAGGGCGACAACAGTGAAACTCTGTCTCAAAAAAAAAAAAAAAATCTTTAAATTTAAAAACTCAGGTTAAACTTAACGGCATGCAGAAAGATACAGTATTAGCTTATGCTAATCCAGAGAAAACAGAAGTAGCTATATATAAATTTCAGACAAACTGTAACTCAGAACAAGGAAAATAATCAGTGATAAGAGGGGTATGAAATGTTGATAAACAGGTCAATTTACCAAGAAGACACAGCAATTCCAAATGTCTATGCATCTAACAGAGCATCAAAATTATGGGAAGCAAAAACTGTAATGAGAAATAGATCCACTATTATAATTGAAGACATCAGCAACTCTCTTTCAGTAATTGATGGATCAAGCAAGCCAAAATCAGTAAGGATTAGTTCAACTTAATAGCACTATCAATCAACTTGATCTAATTGGTATTTATAGAACATTCCATCTAGCAACAGCAGAATATACATTCTTATCAAGCTTGCAGAAATACTCATCGTGATAGGCCACATTCTGTACCATAAAATGTACCTTAACACATATAAAAGCTTAAATATCATACAAAGTATATTCTTACAAAATGGAATTAAATTAGAAATCAAGATCTGAAGGATAGCTGGAAAATCCTCCAAATATTTGGACAGTAAACAACATACTTCAAATAAATAAGGGATCAAATAAATCATAAAAGACATTTTAAAATATTTTAAACTAAGTAAATATAGGTTAGGTGTGGTGGTTTATGTCTGTAATCCCAGCACTTTGGGAGGCTGAGGTGGGTGGATCTCTTGAGGCCAGGAGTTCTAGACGAGCCTGGCCAACATGGCAAAACCCCATCTCTACTAAAAATACAAAAATTGCCAGGTATGGTATCATGCAGCAGTAATCCCAGCTACTTGGAAGGCTGAGGCAGGAGAATTGCTTGAACCTGGGAGGCTGAGGTTGCAGTGAGCCGAGATCACACCATTGCACTCCAGCCTGGGCAACAGAGCAAGACTCCATCTCAAAAAAAAAAGAGATATAAAATAAAAATAGTAAATAAATAAACTAAGTAAATATAAAAATAAAATTTATCAAAATGTGTGGGATTCAGTAAAACCAGAACTTAGATGGATTTATTTTTTCGTTTTTTATTTTTTATTTTTTGAGGCAGTCTCACTCTGTTACCCAAGCTGGAGTGTGCAGTGGCACAATATCAGCTTATTGCAACCTTTGCCTCTGGGGTTCAAGCAATTACAGTGTTTCAACCTCTCAAGTAGTTGGGGTGTGTGCCAACATGCCTGGCTAATTTTTGTATTTTTAGTAGAGATGGGGTTTCACCATGTTGGCCAGGTTGGTCTTGGACTCCTGGCTTCAAGTGATTCCATCCACCTCGGCCTCCCATAGTGGTGGGATTACAGGCGTGAGCCAACACGCCTGGCCAGATGGAAATGTATAGCACCAAATGTATAGCACCATGCCTGGCCAGATGGAAATGTGTAGCACCAAATCTAATTTAATTCCATATTAAATTAGAAAAGAATAAAAGTAAAAAGCAAATCATTTAAGATTTTACCTTAAGAAACTAGAGCAAGTTAAGCCTAAGTAAGCAAAAATAAATAAATGAATGAAAATTAAAGCAGACATCAATTAAATTAAAACAGGAAAATAATACAGAAAATCAGCAAAGTCAAAAGCCAGTTCTTGGAAGAGATTAATACAATTGGTAAATATCTTGCCAGGGTAACCAAGAAAAAAAGATAGTTGACACAATTAACAGTATTAGAAATAAAAGAAGTGTCATCATTCCTGAACCGACAGACAAAGAACAACAATGGAATTCTATGAATAACTCTCAAACTTGCTAACTTATGCAAAATAAACCAATTGCTTGTAGGACACAAGCTACTGTAGTACTAATAGTAAATCTTAATGTATGCAAATTGAAAAAGAAATAATTTAGGAGATAGGAGAATAACTGGATTGAAGGCAGAATGTGACAAAAAATCAATTGCAAAAGTATAAAACAACCTTACTAGTGGGATGGGGAAAAGAGATAGGCTAATTGACCTTGGAAATGAGTGGAGTCTGTAAGACAAAAGGCAAAGAAACTGCACATAAGGACTCTACATTTGCTTGTAAAGTTTCCCATGGGAATATGAGTTAACAATTCTGATACTACTATTATGTGTATACTGGAAATGGACAAGTAAGTACATAGATGGCAGATGGTAGGAGCCAGGTTCTCACTGTTGGACTGGGAGTTTACAGATAAGCAAGAGAAGAAGGTGCAAATAATCTATGTGGCAATAAATTAGAATTGGAGATAGCAACATGAACTTACGTTCTACTTAATGGGGATGCGACTGACTATATATATAGAAATATTTATAAATCCACAGTTTAGTATACACGCATATATTTTCTTGCTCTGTCAGCTAGGAGGATTTGTTTTAGATGTAAGCACATTTGTTCAAAACTCAAATACATAATGAAAACATTTTTATTCCACATAACATCTCTGTTGATATGTGCAAAATGTGCATTTGCCATATTGCACAAATAATTAATCAATTATAATGTTTTCTGTGTCACAATATTAGAATCTCTTTTGTGTTGATGAGGAAAAGATAAATTTTGAAGTGGCATTGAGAATATAAACAGAAGTAGAATGCTAACCAAGAAATATGTTTTAATTGTATGATACTTTCAGTCTACCGTAGATACTATTTTCTTTGAAAACATTTTATGTGTGTTTATACACACTTGTGTGACTAAATTGTGATCTTTTCTGTGTGACCATTTATAAATACTCATTGCCTACTAGAGTAGAAACTGCGAAAATAAAAGTTTAGGGAAAAATAAATATATGGGTAAATACATAAATAAATGCATGCACTAAAAGTCAGGAAACCTATTTGCATGCTTGAAATGAAGTTCCTGCTGATTTCCAGTTTAATTCTATTATTATCTCAGTTTAGTATCTTCATTCACCTTCCATAGTATGTATCTATGCACATGTATACTATATACGTGTAAGATAGATACAGATTTAGATTTATATATAGTGTTATTTACAAAGTCTTAAAGAACCTTGAAAATAATTTTAAGTGGTTACCAATTATAATTACAAAACCAAACACAGTATTCTACTCAACTCTTACAAATCAACTGGCCAATTTTATGAAAAATACTGGCCATTTTATTTTCCTTGTTCAAGTTATTATTTGGTCATTTTCTTCAATATAAACATTTCCACAAGGGGGTGCAAAAGCGAGCAATATTTAGATTTTTCTCATTTTGTACCAAGAACTACTGAAGAAAATTTGAAGCTATAAGGTAAAATTATTTTTATATTTCTAAAATTTATAAAATTTAATTAGTTTATTTATAGTGTGACAATAGTTTTAGTTAGCTATTAAGAGTTTGGGAAGGCAGTGCTATATAACAAACTGTTTAAAGATGGTGCCCGAATAGGCAAAGCTGGATTTAAATTTGGCTTTGATATTCACGGTTGAGTATTATGTTGGGCAAGTGGCTTTGGCCTTGCAAAGCCTGTTTCCTTATCTCTAACGTGTTTTCCGGAACTGATTACACATTCAGATTCTGTTCTTCACCATGTAAGGTACTACTTTCCGTTCCAAGATAATATTTACACAGACTTAAATTTTTAGTTTACAAAGTTAAGACTGAATGAGACATTTTTCTGTGTGTTTATTTCAGCCTATATCACGTGATGGCACATAAACAGCAGGTGATGTTGCCTCTGTTTTGCCTCCCACATTTTTTCTCCTCCTCCTCCTTCTTTTCTACCTCTGTCTTCTTCTACTTCTTTATCGTGATGTTATTATTTCAAATAGATATGCCCTTCATTGAAATAGCTTTAGGGAGAATGATTATTATAGCCAACATATCAATAAAGTGTGTGAATCCAGCTGCAAAGCAAAAACACAGGTAAGGCGTATAATGTATAAGGTATACTAGAGACGACAGTAGCATATTAGTGTTTGCCAGACCTGTGCCTGAAATTCAAATGCAAACAAGGTTGGGGTACATGTCCCAGCCTGTTCAGGTAGAAACTGAGGAGTATGGCAAGCTAAATGTGGGGCCTAATCATGCACATTAAATTTATCCATTGCTCGTAACTAGATTGTACTTAAAAATATGAGGCATTTAAGCTTCAGCAACATGACGAAACACCGTCTGCACTAAAAATAAAATAAATAAATAAAAATTAAAATTAAAAAAAAAACCAAGCATGGCAGTGCACACCTGTACTTCCAGCTACTCAGAAGGCTAAGGTGGAAGAATCACACAAACCCAGGAAGTCAAGGTTGCAGTGGGCTATACTCGTGATCATGTCACTGCACTCTAGCCTGGGTGACAGGAGGGAGACGCTGTCTCAACAGCAACAAAAAAGTTTAAATGATCTTACTGTATTTGTTACAATCACCTTTTTCTCTCTGAGTTCAAGTTATGAATCTGTCTTTTATATCTACTCTAGCAATATAAACAAAGTACTCTTTAGACATAAACTCAGAAGGACACCAGAAATGTCCGCCTACAATCACTTTTCTCGTAGAACCAGTGGTGGATTAGGTACCAGGGGCTAGGAAGAAGTCTTGGTCAAGGATACACTAAGAAATGATTGCATTACATATGGTACCTCTCAACTCCCAAATATTTGGTACGTTCTTTCTGAGGTACCAGTCATAAATCTCAGATGCTTTTCTGCACCATGCAGGATATTATTTCCAATTTTCAACAGACCTGTACTTTTAACCCGTTGTTAATGGTGGAGGGTGTCCAGGTTCTTGGCATCGGACAAAACACACAAACAAAGCAAGGAAAGAATGAAGCAACAAAAGCAGAGATTTACTGAAAATGAAAGTACACTCCACAGGTTGGCAGTGGGCCCAAGCATAGGGGCCCAAGACCTGGTTACAGAATTGTCTGGGGTTTAAGTATCCTCTAGAGGTTTCCATGTGATGCTTGGTGTATTCCCTATCTAAATGAAGAGTATATTTCCTGTCATAGCTGAGATGTTTCTGTCTGATTTAGTCCTAGGAGGCTCTTGGGTTCCTTGTCTCCAGGCGCTATTCTCCTGCCTCACTATGATTCATACCTATTCAGATCAAATTCTTATACTTCACTATTTAGAATTATACTCTTTCAAGTATGTTCATTGGCTGAAACCATTAAAGATCTGTTGGAGGATCAGATCCAAGCTCTGTGAAAACATATTCAACATTAATTATTAGAATAATCTTTAGCTTTTCCCCCGAATCATATTTTCTTTTTTGCACATCACACAAATAGACTGGGGTCCAGCGTAAAACAGATATAGTTTCTAATGGTCCTATGAAATTTGTATGATGTTCACTGGACCTTATGCTTTTTTTTTTAATTTTATATGTGTAAATGTCACATCTCATATCCAGAAGGACCCGCCCATCCTCAGCAATTAATGCAGCTCATTGTTAGGAAGAACAGTTGACAATATGCTAAACCTCCAATTGCTTATTCTCAACAACTGGAACTTTGAATGCAACAGTGGTTCTAAATTATTTTGGCTTAGTGGTCATTCATGGGCTAATACCACAGTTCCCAGCACTCCATGAATTATCCTTTTATGCCTATAACACCAGACTTTGTATAACGTGAAGAAAACTGCTATGGAGCAGGGGGATGCCTGCCATTCCTCAGTATTAAGAAATCAATGTATCTCCTCTCCAGTGGTACAGTGTCATTTAGATAGGACTCTCAATACATAGCTATAATAAGGCATTATATCTATTTTGTATAATATTTGATCTATGATTAGGAGCATGATAGATCCATGTATACTTAAGCTTATCTCAACAAAAGATATTTAGTTGCCCTTTTGCTTCTGCTCAGAGTACAAAGCCAACTCCTTAACTCCTTACCAATGTATCAGTCATTGCTCGTGTTAAAACAAAATTCTCCCATTTTATATCACATATATTCACGGTAGATTTTCCAAAGTGTAAAAAGAGCACAACCTCTATAAGTAGATTTTTGAAGAATTACAAGGCTTTCAATAACATTTAAATATTTCCTTCTACTGTGGATCATAGTTATTTAAACAGTGTTGTCTGTGGAAATGAAAGATAAAGAAAGGCACAAAAATGTAATATGTAAACATCTGGACACCAACCTACAGGTTCAGACTAAAGCAAGTTTATTATTTTTTGTAATAGTGCTTGGCCCTTCAAAGTTTATACAAATGTTACCACCTTTTGTAGAAGTGACAAGAATGTGAATATCAACAAATTAGAAGGTATAATGATGTTCCAGCCAACTATATGTAGCTAAAGTTACATATAGTTATAGAGACTTTTTTTGGTAAACTATTGAAATCATACAGAATATTGTAGTGTTTAGTTAGACTACACTTTACAAAATGCTTGACACTCCTGAATAGCAAGGATATTAACTTAACTAATGATCCTTTAAATAGGTATGTAAAATATAATTTAAGCTGCTTGCAACATGCAAAAGAGAGGCATCATTTGTTACTGCCAAAAATCACTGGCATGTGGAAATCAGAAAATCATTAGTGTTGATAGAAATAGCTTAATACGACAGAGAAGAGAACACATTATTTAGAGCAGTTAAATGACAATTGATGCAACCAGTGGTGAAAAGCAGAAAAAAAAAAGTGGATATGATTTAGTGAATGATAAATTCTGCACTTAGTATTTATGCATGCAAAGGAATGGAAATCTTTGCTCATTAACCAAGGCACTTAGTTTGTGAGCCAAAATGCTTCAGGCTGTAGCCCTAATTGTCATAAATGTTTATCTCTCTGCAAGTTTAATTTAGGCTTAAGAAAAAATGTTATCCTGAGTGATGAATATTCTACATTTTTTTCATCTTTTTCATCAGCTAAGCCAGTTTGCTCAAATCCCTGTTTATATGCTTTCTCCTCCATGCAATATCCATGATGCCTCTAGCGACAATTAATCTTTCTCTTTTTTACCCATTATTCCCCTACTCTTTTACATCTATTATAGCAGTGTGCCTAATGGTATACTTACAGGCATACCCCATTTAGCACTGTCTTCTAGAGCACCAATTATTCATAGCTGTTTAGTAGAGTGTCATACTGTGCTGTCCTCAGTTTGAATGGCACTTGCCAATCTGTTTTGTGTATAGTCTTGAATTTCCTTGCCATTAACATACTATTTTCCAGCTGACAATATCTTTGATTTCAGCAAATACATTGAAAGTTTCTCAAAGTATGAAGAAACATGGATCATTGTAAGGCTGTTAGAACAGCATGCAGCATTGCGTGTGAGAACCTTAGGTGATGGTGGACCATTTGAACACATGTAAAGAGTAAGAAGTCAGTTAATCATCCCATGCTTGTATGTTAATTTAGTTTTAAATCACTATGCAGGGAACACATCTCTATAGGGGCTGTCATGACTTTTGACTTATTTATTGTTGATATTTATGCATCTATCTCTCTTCATGACAAAGGAGAATGAATGGAGTCTGCTTATGTATGTATATACCCATGTACCATTTAACACTGAAAGCCCCCTCAAAACCGAAATTATAACTGGGTGGTAAAAATCTTAACTGAACAGAGGCAAAGTAAGCAACATCAGTATGTGAAGAGGATCAAATTTAGCATTATAAACACAGCACCACATTAAGTATTACCAACTGGAGTGCCTACCTGCCCAAAGCAAGCCATAGCTATTGAGCTATGACTATTTCCATGAAGTAATGTAAATATAATTTTCTCATGCCTTCCAATTTTACAAGAGCACCTAAAATATGGTTTTCATATCTTTTAAGTATTGGCCTTACTTTAAGTTATGGTTATTTTTTGTAGGTTCAAATAAAACACTTCTGTGGATGAGCGCCAGCTCATGGGCTGCCTGTTCATGAGCCCTGCCATCATTTTTCTTCTTCTTGTCTTCCCTTTCTGCATTCTTTCTTTTTACATTTTGTCCATCCATCCTTTTCTTCAGGTGTATGTGTGTTCACAGGTATGTACCTGCAGCGAATATAAATTAGTGATACGCAGTCAAGTGTAAAATCAGATATTAAAAATACAAAAAATAAAAAATGAATAAAAATAGTACAAATGTAGATGTTGTCGGAAGTTTTGAACAATGTCTAGGTGTGATTGTAGATTCAGCTGAATCAGAAAGACAAATACAACCAGTTACAACATTTATAATTTCTCCTTTTTCCCAATAAGTAACAAGAACTTACTAATTTCAGAGGATAATCAGGATTTTTCTAGTACTAAATTCTGAGATAAAATAAATATTCTTGGTAGTATCACGATATCCTCACAAACATCTCTACAATAAATATGAGACTTTTAGAACTAATTTTATTGTGTTCCCCTATTCAAGACAAGTCATATTAAATATGAAACTTAATTTTTACCATGCTTTCACCAAGGTGACAAAACATTAAAATCAGGTACAGATCTGATAACTGCAGTAGATTGTCAGAGAAGTGGACAGAGTATATATAACTTAAAGATGTCTTAATAATTACTGAATGCCTACAGCCCTTAACAAAGCTTTTTGTATATAGAAGATGCTATATGAAAGTGTGAGGTAAAGAATTAAGTACATATTTGATCGGAGTTTATAGATAGAAGCACCTCAAAATACAAAACACTGAATTTAAGAAACAAGCATTTACCCTGTACTGATCACGGCGCAATTAAAATTAACTTTTCAAAATGTGTTGATATCTCCTAGACCTTTACCTGCACCATTGGAAATACAGGCCCACCACATATGCCAACAATTATCAATTGTAACATTTACAAATAATACTAAGTAGCAGAATGCCTCAGATGATTTTTGTCAGTATTTCTTTTAGGAAAGGATCTACTCTAGCATCATTTTATTGTGTATTTTGGGGGGACAAATCAACTCAAACTCAGATCTCTGGCACATATTCCCAACCTCAGCACCTGTTGAAGGATGGTCACAGTTGTCTGTGTAAAATACACACCCTTAACTGCCCCAAATAATTGACACTAAGGAAGATACTTAGTCCAGGGAGAAAATAGCCCATTTGCTGACCCTCTGGCCAATGATACATTGGATTTTTCCCTGTCAAATACATGAACTAATAAATCAGAAGAATGTTTATGAGAGAAACTCCCATTTTCAAGTATATAATGCTGATATGTAACGAAGGAAAGCTAAACTTCACAGAGAAGCTAGAAAATGGAGCAAATAGCATCAAGAAAGAAGAGTGAGGGAATAAGGTGCTTTTGAAAAATGAGGGATGAGGCATGAGAAATTACTTAATTACTACAATGTGTACTATTCGGGTGATGGCTACACTGAAACTCTAGACTTCCCCACTGTGCAATATACACTATGCATATAACAAAACTGCATTTGTACCCCCCAAAATCTATTTTTAAAAGTAAGAAAAAAAGAAAGGTGGAGAAAAGTGGCTTTTGCAGCTCAAAACCAACAGCCTTTACTAGAAAATTGTCTGGAAAGCTTTCCTCTGACCCCCACCTACCCAACAAATACACACTCAGTGGCACAATTGCTGAGGAAAGCTTGAGTGACTGGTACTTTCTTGTTATTAATTAAATAATCATGACTGAAATGAACTTGATTAATCTATTTTTTATCATTGAAATAATACATAAATTAGTACAGTAAAAATACATGTGTTTGTGTATATGTGTCATGTCTTTTTCAGAACTATAGTTATGAGTAATGTCTAATTCAGGAGTATCCAATCTTTTGGCTTCCCCATGCCACAGTGGAAGAAGAATTGTCTTGGGCTACACATAAAATACACCAACACTAACAATAGCTGATAAGTTTCAAAAAAGATCTGGGCATAAATCTCATAATGTTTAAAGAAAGTTTGTGAATTTGTGTTGGGCTGCATTCAAAACCATTCTGGGCTTGCTTGGTTTAACTGTTAAAGGTACAATTTATTGTTCATTTTTCATGTTCAAAACAAGCCGATTTTGGAGATGATAGAATTCTGCCAAGGTCAGAGGCGGACTGTATTTGTACTCGGCTTGCTGAATTCAGACCTATTCTTTTGGAACATGGCAGCTCTTCCTTATAATTCGTTTCAAGATTGTAACTGTTTTCTAAGGTCTTCATTTTTGTAGTACCTATCTTCATCTTCAGAAACTTGAGCAAGAAACTTGAGCAGCATGTCTTTGCTCAACCAGATTTTATGACTATTTTCCCACTCAACTTATTTTAGTGTAATTCTCTCTCAGTTGGAATTCATTTTTATGACATTTATCTTTCCATTGTTTTTGCAATTAAACAACAGCCCAGTTTGTAATAAACTTGTAATTTTCCTTAAAAAACTGTAGAGGATTTGTAATTGCCTGATTTAGAAAGAAGTAAAATGTTCCTTTTAATTTAACAAAGAAAATGTCTGAGACCAGACGTATTTTTGAGTATTTATTGATTATTCACATTATTTCTTTATCTTTGAAATTCAATTATTTTCTGAAGAGGTAATCTATATGATGGTCTCTCGATATCAGTTGTGGCTAGTGAACATTCTTTCGACCTATGAGCTCAAATATGTCTTCAGCTGTACAAAGTATTATTCTATCAATATATTTTTTTCAATTCTAAGAAAACAGTATTTTTGCTTTGAATATTTTGAGATTATAAAGGTAGAATTTGCTTTGTAATTGGCCCAACAATCTTGCCACTCTTCAGGCAACAGCAAATTGTGATATAGTAGTCATTATCTGTGCAGCTATGAATTACCCACCAATGGAAGAAATCTCATGACGAATGTCTTTTCTTCGGATAAAATATTTGGCAGCTAGATCAACAACATGGTTAAATTTTAGTGTATATTTGGTTTTTAAAAATGTTATTTCCAGTATGTCACTACTTCGCTAGATTTTATACAATGTTGTACCTCTGAAATAAAAAGTTATTCTGTGTCCAGGAGATTATCTCTCATGTGCCAAGCAATGCTATTAAAAGTATTATTGATTACCAAATTTATCATCGGTTGGTGGGAAAGTTCTATAAGGGATAGATAGCAAATATTTTAGGCCTCCAGTCCATATCCTTTCTGTAGCAACTACTTTACCCTGCCCTTACAGGAGAGAGTAGCAGCAAAGAATGATATGCACATGAATGGATGTGGCTGTGTTCCAATAAAATTTTATTTACAAAACCAGGTGGCAAGCCAGATATGACTCTCCATGCATAATTACCAACCCCCTGAATGTATCATAAGAGCTCCAGAACCTGGCGAAGGTATTCTGACCAATGTGTTTGTAAAGAACTCTCACTCAGACATTGAATATCCTGCTGAATATTCCAGCTGAATAGTTTCCTGCTCTATTTCAAATAAAGATATTCGTTTTCAGTGCATCCTAATTCAATTATATAGTTAATTATTAATATATTATTTTTAGCAGATTCATTTATCTGTTTTGCTAAGTATCTATGTCTCAGTGTTATTGTTTTATATCAGTCATGAATGGAGATAAATCTAAATATTTTTCAAAGAACAGGACATATAAATTATCTTCAATTTTCCCATTAGCCACTTTTCAGATGCTAGAATTATGAATATCCTAATATGTTTGTTGGTATACAAAGCCCTATATAACTTTCTAGTGTTTTCTTGTCTTTATCATCCATCTTTTTACCTAAGGAGGCAATTCATTGTCCCATTAATCAGTCATTTTACAATAAGTAGTTTATTTTATTCTTAGAAAGTTTGAAACATTTCTTTTACTTCCCAAAAATAGTAATTGAAAAATTACACTTTTTGAAATCTGGTGACTTCATATTCTTGGATGTAAATCAACCAGCCCTAACGTTTTTTGTCCCTGACAATGTTGAATTGATGTAAATTATATTCACCAAGTAGATGTCAGTAAAGCGCTGTTAAAGAACAAAGATAAAAATGAGGGCTATCAAACAGTTCTCTCGTCTGTCACATGGGATAGATGGTAATTTTCTTTCCTCTAGTTGATGAACACCCAACATTTTCCAAATAGTTCCACAATCTAAGTGGGCAAATAGTATGCTCATATGGCCTTCATCTTTTATTTCTGCCACCCTTTTATTCTCATGTATGGCATTTTCTTTGTTGTGAGCACAATTGAAATTTGATGTCTTATTTTGTGATTCTAGGAATGATATATGGGAACACGGTGGATTGTGGATGGATGTGTGTTACCATAATCCACACTCTCAGGATTTTTTTTTCTAGTGGGAAAAAAATGCAAATTATTGATATAATTATATTTTACAAATAATCTTCTGATAAATAAAACATCATTAATAATTGAGAGTTAAACACATTTCAATTAGTTGTATAATCTGTGATAACACTTTTAAATATATTCAGGCATGTTGCACCTAATATAATTTTAAAGAAAATTTAAATGGCATTGTTGATATTTTCGGCTCCCTTGCTACAATTGATGAAATTTATGTACATTTAAAACATTGTGTTAAAAATGTTATGTCATTGCTTTACAAAAATAGGAAACAGAGATTAAATAAGTCCTACTCCCAGTTATATTTCTATCTTACATAAACATTAGTTAAAATAAATAAAATTAATTATTAAAAGGGATGCATATTTAATTACTTCATTTATTATTTTTAAATTTTTTAAACTTTTATTTAAGATTCAGGGGGTACAGGTGCAAGTTTGATATGTCGGTATGTCATAGTGAAGCAGGATTTTTGCTCCTTATCTCAGCTAGGTTCAGGTTCTTGTCTTATGACTACGAAGAATTAGGCACATGGACACCAAAAAGTGAATGGAGTAGAATTTATTAAGCAAAAGGAAAGCTCTCAGCAAAGGGAGAGGTCTTGAAAGCAGGTTTCCAGTTGTCCCCTTCACAGTTGAATACCAGGGCTAGGGCTTAAGGTGTGAATTCCTGGTGGCTCCACCTCATCCTTCCAGTGCACATGTGGGCCCTTAGACTGAGCCACTCCATATTGATTTATTTCTCTTACTGTGTATGTATGTGTTAAGGAACAGGATTTTTCACTGAGGGCATGTTTAAACAAGCCCCCTCTGCAATTTCCGTTATCTGCACAAGACATCTGGTGTAAACACTTGTAGGGCAGGTGGGGGGTTCCTTGGGGACCCTTCTCTTACTTACTGTCTAAAGGAAGCTGGCTAACTCCTTTCATTCCCCCATTCAGGAGTGAAGACCCCAGTTGCTGTTGGGGAAAGTGAACAATGTCGACTCAACTGTATCCTGCTGACAGGGGCCGCTGTTTTGGGAAAGCAGTCAGGGCAGCAGTTAGGGTTCCTCCTGAGCTTGCTTTAAGAGTAGCTGGAGGAATGGCACATCCATGCACAGTTCCATTTGCATCACCATTTGAAGTTTAATATTCTAAGCGAGAATCAACAATTTGAGTTATTAGTAAATATATATCAAACTGAAGGGGGTAAGGAGAGCTAAAAACTCCCAAGGCTGCCAGCATGCCCAGATAACTGGTAGCTATAGTTATGCCTGCTAATATTTGGGTGCATGAGGCTTGGCTTTGGTTAGCTCCCTTGGTCTTATTTTCCCAAACAAAGAAACCTCCAGGTTATAGGCTCCTCATTCACTCCCATCACCTGGCAGGATTTGCAGGATAATCACTCAGAATTAAAATATTGATCTAGATTTTTACATTACCCATCCCATTTGTTTCTTCTGAGCTTCAGCCAGAGATCGCTGGGTGGTTCACAGGTACAAACAGGGTTAGTCTAAAAGGTAGGCAAAAACTTAAAAACAACTGATGAGATTATAATTTAATAACAAGTGTATGGTAAGTTTTGAAACATAATTTTTCTCTAGTCCTCATTTTTGTCAAAAACAAATCATGGTAGGACTGAGTTATTTGCAAAATAAACTTTAGTGTTATATGTGGTCTAATTATTTGCGTAAAGTGCAGCAAGAATAATTATTTTTCACACAGGCTTTTAAATCGACTTTGATGGAACTCTGGTCCACAAGAAATCTCAGATAAGACCTTTTAAAGCCAAGCCCAGCAATGGGTTTGTACCCTCAAATACCTGTAAGTTGGATAAATTCCTCTCTTTTTGAGATCCCCAAAACGTAGGGCTCCTGGGCTTGCTAGAAAGTGACATTCTCTACTCCCCATAGGTTGAGAACCCTGTAGAGGAACTGTGTAGACAAGGTATGAGGACAGTTTTCCCAAGAGGCTTTTATTGGCTCTGCAAGTCAAACTTGATTCCTTAAAGGGAAGCACATCCTTCCAGTCAAAGCCTTGGCAAAACAACCAGTTTCTCAAATTGTGTCCTGTTGCAAAGAGAAAATGGATTCTTATTCCACTGATGCAAATAACTATATTGCCATAAGCTAAGAATACTCACAAATAGTTTCCAAATTCTGGAGAAGCCAGGCAGAGAGAAACAGGCTCCAAATTTTGTTCATAGGAGTATACCTTATTCATTATTAAAGACTGTAAATAGCTCAAAATAAGTTTCCTTGACTCTGAAAAACAAAACAAAAATCAGCAATGTCTTAAGCAAAAAATTGAAAAGATTACTTTGTTTGCTATTAGTTCAGTCTATTCCATTAACTCTTGTTCTGCTTGATATTCATGAACATTTCAGCTCTTCATGAGTCTTATACATTTCCCTCTATTCCAATGTCATAATCCGCAAAGGTATCAGAAACTTGCATTTAAAAGCACCTGTCAAAGTCCTATAGCTGATTATAAATCATCTTTTGAAAAGGAAAAAAAAAAAAAAAGACAATAATTGTCTGTGAATGACAAAATGTCTAGAGTAATTACAGTCAAGAATACAACTGGCCAAAGAAATTTGGTTATCTCTGTGGTTTATAGTAACTTAACATAATAACCTTAATTATGATTGATAGCACATACTCGGATATTAGAATTTTAGAAATCCCATACAACTTTTGAACATACATTAATATTATTCACTAAAATATAACTTGCAGAAATTTAGACCTTAGTTTTATTTTAGCAATCCCTTGTAACTAAACATGTTAATTAATCCCATTTACCTCTCTTCTGGATGCTCCAGGGGCTCTCTATAGCATCCAAAAGCTAGGGGTCAGAAAGGACAATTTTTTAAGCTAAAGTTCGATTTTTGAGAAGCCTACAAAATATGTTAAAGGTTCAAAACATTTGATATTATGAAATACAGTTCTAGATTATCATGTTATTTATTTAGCCAATATGATGACACAAAAATTTTTAAAAAGGCAAAAACCTTTAATTATCCTTTGCTATTACATGAAAATCTTGTTCAAGAGAGAGAAAGCCAAATTTTACCCTTGCATTAGTCTACTATTAATGTCAACCCCAATTTTTTAATGAAACCGTATAGATGACTCTATCCAGTCTTAACCAGTTTGACCATGAGGTGAGATGCTTATAAAGTTTTTATAACCCTTTATAAATTTTTGTTAAAGAGTAGATTATTGCCTTAAGAAAACCTTGTCGTGTTTTTATTTCAATGCTCAATTTGTGGAACAGCCATTTAATAACTTTTTGAAGTTAGTCGATATGATCACATAAAGAATTTCTTCTGCAACATTAATTTTTACAAACCATCCACCATTGTTTTAAATCTTCAGCTTTATCTAATTCAAGACAATCCTTTAACCCAGGCAAAAATTTATATTCCCATGCCTTCTCATAATATTTTATTAAAAACACATTTTACTTTCCTTACACACCTTACATGTAAGTCCAATCTCAGCAGTCTTAATTACATGTTATAATGTCAACTCTTAGCAATTTTTAATTTTAGTGTAAGCCTTGGTAAGTTGTTTTAATTATGTAATAGGTGCAGATAAAATCTGACTCTTTCCAGCATAGTTAAGTGCATGGATAATTCCATATGTCCCAGGCATTACCAAATTGTAAAGCCGGCAAGTGAAACAGTTCTCAAAAGCCAACGAATCATTTTATAACCTTAAAACATTTAGCAGACCTACTATCTGACCTGCATAATTTAGACCACATATTTACATTTTGAAGACATTTGTATTTTAGCAATTATCTTTAAAACTGTTTTTATTTTTCGAAGATTAAAGTCATGTGAACTAAAAGACATTATAGCTTTTATTTTTCTTTCAAAACTATTTGATCTAAGTGCTTATTTTTTTAGTCCAATCAATTAGAGCTCGTTTTTATATAACCATCGCACACATAACACATACATGATTACACAGACAGACAGAAGAAGATACAGTAGTCGTAAGATTTTTCATTTGCCAACCTCCTAACTGGATTATTGGCCTCAGGGTGGAACCCTTCAACAAGTAGGGCTAGGAAAGGCTGCAGTTTTTAGGACCCAACAAACAGGCAAAGCTGGAAGACAAAAATAGATTTTGAGCAGGAACTATCTGCTTTTAATTCTTGGGGTTCCATGAGGAAAACAGGGTTTTTTCCCCAAAATGGGATCTGTGACATCTTCTCTGTTTCTCCTAAGGAGTCCTGTGCTCTCATAAGTTATCTTAGGGCCTCTCATGTGTGCATGAAGAGTGACAGGACAAAATGGGGAGAAGTAATTCAGTTGACTGACAAGAAAAAACAAACAAACAAACTAAAAAACAAAACTTTTCCAGAAAAACAAGATCCAAAAAGATAAAAACATAAAGCCCTTTTAAATATAGCTGTAGCTTGGATGTTCACTTTTAATTAAGCTGAGTGCCCTTTGAGAAAATCTGTTCAAACCCCTTGCTACCCATTTTAGCCACGCTAAGTGGCCAATATTTCTGACTTTTGAACTTTACCAACAATAACCTCACAGGTGAAACCAACAAGCCTCAACTAAGGTTATGACTTAATGGCAAGTGTACAGGGTATTATCACAGAGGTGGTAAGCAGTTTTTACACAATCTAGAATCTTTGAACGTAGCTCAGAGAAGGGAAGATTTAAGAAAGGAAGCTAGAAGTTGCTCACAGAGGGGAAGAGAATTAGCAAAGTAAAAGTCACACAGGTATTAGCCAGAAAATACTCATTCCCAAAGCCAGGATGGAACCCAAGCTGCCGTTGTAAAACAGCAGAGACCAAAACCAAGTATTTCTACATGGTTACAGGTCATGCTCCCAAGGATGTAAAACAAGATGGAAACATAAAACAAAGTTTGTTACTGACCAGTTTGCTGGGCTGGCTTGAACAGTGGGTTTATAGAGTCCTAAGCCCACATTCTATCCTAAGGTACTCCTTTTCATAACCAGAACCATACAGAAAGACATACAAAGCACACCAGATTGGCTACAGCTTACAACTAGCTTCATAAATCCTTTATCCATTGATCAAAACTTTACAGAGGATAAAACAGTGATTTTATCCTTCTTTCAATCAGTTTGCCGAGGAAGAGGGAGTCCAGAAGTCCAACTGTTAAAAAACTTTTACCCTTTACCTGGTGTGTCAGGCTGTTGGATTCCTTTCCCCTGAGCTCAATTTTAAGCCCGGCAATTTAAAGTTTGGGGAAATTAACTTTTCCAGTTTGGGGAATACATCTAATGGGATTGTCCTGTGGTACAGGGACACAAATACCCATCGGTGAAGAGAGGACCGAGGAGGAAAAAGGACAAAGAAGATTTTTTTGTTTGCTTGTTTGTTTTATTTTCAAAGGAATCCCAGTGATTCAAGATGCATTGGAGAGAAACACAGAGTGAAGATAATTGGTTACCCATCTAGAAAAAGATGAAAAAGGCATCCCTTGTTCCTTTCTCTTCCCAGTGAATAGCCGGGGTATATAAGTGATATGGTTTGATTTTGTCCCCACCCAAATCTCACCTTGAATTCCCATGTGTTGTGGGAATGACCTGGTGGGAGGTAATTGAATCATGGGGGCAGGTATTTCCTGTGCTGTTCTCATGACAGTGAATAAGTATTACGAGATCTGATGCTTTTAAGAACGGGAGTCTCCCTGCACAAGTGCTCTCTCTCTTTGCCTTCTGTCGTCAATGTAAGATGTGATTTGCTCTTCCTTGCCTTTCACCATGATTGTGAGGCCTCCCCAGCCACGTGGAACTAAGTCCATTAAACCTCTTTATTTTATAAATTATGCAGTCTCAGGCATGTCTTTATCAGCAGTATGAAAATGAACTAATATAGTAAATTGTTACCACAAGTGGGGTGCTGCTGAAAAGAGATCCAAAAATGTAGAACTGACTTTAGAACTGGGTAACAGGAAGAGGTTGAAACAGTTTGGAGGATTCAGAAGACAGGAAACTGTGGGATAGTTTGGAACTCCCCTGAGACTTGTTTAATGACTTTGGCCAAAAAGATGATAATGATAAGAACAATGAAATCCAGGCAGAAGTGGTCTCAGATGGAGATAAGGTACTTGTTGGGAACTGAAGCAAAGCTGAGTTTTGTCACATTTTAGCAAAGAGACTGGGAGCATTGTGCCCCTGCCCTAGAAATTTGTGGAACTTTGAACTCAAGAGAGATGATTTAGGGTATCTGGGAGAAGAAATTTCTAAGCAGCAAAGCATTCAAGAGGGGATTTGGGTGCTGTTAAAGGCATTCAGTTTTAAAAGGGAAACAGCATAAAAGTTGGGAAATTTGCAGCCTGACAATTTCTGAGGAGAAATTCAAGCCGGCCCCAGAAATTTGCACAAGTAACAAAGAGCCAAATGTTAATCACAAAGACAATGGAGAAAATGTCTCCAGGGCATGTCGGAGGACTTTGTGGCCTCCCTCCCATCACAGACCTGGAGGTTTATGAAGAAAAAATGTTTTGTGGGTCAGGTCCAGGATCCCCATATTGTGTGCAGCCTAGGGACTTGTTTCCCTGTGTCCTAGCCAGGGCTGAAAAGGGCCAATGTAGAACTCAGGCCATGGCTTTACAGGGTGCAAGCCCCAAGTCTTGGCAGTTTCCATGTGGTGTTGAGTCTGCAAGTGTACAGAAGTCAAGAATTGGGGTTTGTGAACCTCCTCCTAGATTTCAGAGGATGTATGGAAATGGCTGGATGCCCAGGTAGAGGTTTGCTGCAGGGATGGGACACTCATGGAGAACCTCTGCTAGGGCAGTGCAGAAGGGAAATGTGAGGTTACAGCCCTCACAGAGTCCCTACTGGGGCACTGCCTAGTGGAGCTGTGAGAAGAGGGCCACCATCCTCCAGACCCCAGAATGTTAGATCTACTGACAGCTTTCATCATGTGCCTGTAAAAGCTACAGACACTCAATGCCAGCCCATGAAAGCAGCCAGGAGGCGGGCTATACCCTGCAAAGCCACAGGGGCGGGACTGCCCAAAGTCATGGGAGACTGCCTCTTTTATCAGCGTGATCTGGACATGAGAAATGGAGTCAAAGGAGAGATCATTTTGGAGCTTCAAGATTTGACTGCCCCACTGGATTTTGAACTTGCATGGGGCCTGTAGCCCCTTTGTTTTGGCCAATTCTCCCATTTGGAATCCCTGTATTTACCCTGTGCCTGTACCTCCATTGTATTTAGGAAGTAACTAGCTTGCTTTTGATTTTACAGGCTCGTTGGTGGAAGGGACTTGTCTTGTCACAGATGAGACTTTGAACTGTGGGCTCTTGAGTTAATGCTAAAATGAGTTAAGGCTTTGGGGGACTGTTGGGAAGGCATGACTGGTTTTGAAATGTGAGAGATTTGGGAAGGGCCAGGGCAGGATGATATGGTTTTGGTATTTGGGCTTTTTTTTTTTTTTTTTGGTTCCATATAAATTTTAGAACAGTTTTTTTTTTCAATTCCCTGAAAAATGATATTTGTTGTTTGATAGAAATACCAGTGAATCTGTAAAGTGTTCTGGGCAGTATGCCATTTTAATGACATTGAATCTTCCAATCCGTGACATGGAATTTTTTTCCATGTTTGTGTCATCTGTGATTTTTTTTCAGCATTTTTTGTAGTTCTCCTCGTAGATACCTTTCATCACCTGGATTAGATATATTCCTAGATTGTGTGTGTGTGTGTGTGTGTGTGTGCACTGTAAATGTGATTGCATTCTTGATTTTGCTCTCACCTTGAGTGTTATTGGTGTATAGAAATGCTACTAGATTTTGTATATTCATTTTGTATCCTGAAACTTCACTGAGGTTTATTGGTTCCAGAAGCCTTTTGGCAGAGACTTTAAGGTTTTCTAGGTGTCAGTTCATGTCATCCACAAAGAAAGAGCATTTGAATTCTTGTCCTGTTTAGATGAAAAAAGATGCATATTATAGATTCAGACCTAAAAACATTTTATCTTTGTTCTAGAAAATTCTATATGTTGGATATTTATTTTGTTCTTGGCTTCCTCATGGCAATGCTAGGGTTAGAGTATTTTCCTTGTGGTCTAGTTACTCCATAGTCACTAGATATTAGGCCTCCTAGGTCAAAAACCATCTGTAGAAGAGATACAGAATAGGATTACTCTAGAAAATCATGTCCTATTAATTTCCAATCCAATCAAGTTCAAATCAAATTTGCCCTCTTTCGCATTGTATTATTTAGAAAGCTACAGATGGAATTTCAATATCCATCTGCAAAATCTGCTCTTTTAGTTAGGACTTTCATTTGGCTGGCAAAGAAACACAACTCAAATTGGCTTATTCTAAAAGGTAAATGTACCATAAAACCTCTAGATATTTTGCGTAAATCAAATACAGCAAGGTATTATTAAAGCAAATACAGCTGTGCCATGAAATCAGCAAATGAAAATATTTTTTCTGACTCTTATTTTTGCTCCTATATGGGTAAGTACTATCCTCTCACTTCAGACTAATTTACTCTACAGATGCATCCAACATCATATGATATTTTCATGTTATAGTTCAGACCTTTAGGAAAATGACAATTTGCTTTGAATCTCAAACCCAAAAATAACAGGCATGAGAATATTTGGCCCAGCTTGGATCAAGTGTCTACTTTAGAACTGGTTAACCAAGAACTTCCAAGGGTAGATTGCAGTATAAAATAATGATTTCCATTGCAACCATGGATGATGTCAGGAGAAGTAGTTAAAAGAAAGAGGAATGTGGTACATCATTGAAAAAGGGATAGGTTCCGTTGGGCAGAAAAATAAGTATGTACACATCACCATATTATTTTTGGATTCAATGTGATCAAGATATCTAGTATTAGCAAAAGGTAAAGCAAGCAGTCATCTGCCAGTTGATTTTGAAGGATATTGAGAGGCTTTCTCATGCAATGCTATATGCCCTGACAGCTGGAGAAAAACTAGTATTATTAAGAGACCCAAAATTAACCTTAGACCTCACCTAGTCCAGGACCCTGAATTTTATATGACGAAGTTGAGAAGCAAAGTGATTACATGATTATCCAAAAATCACATAATTTGTAATTGCCTTTATAAATCTGTTTTCACACTGCTCCAAAGAATTATCTGAAAATGGGAAATTTATGAAGAAAAGAGGTTTAACTGACTCACAGGTCAGCATGGCTGGGGAGTCCTCAGGAAACTCACAGTCATGGTGGAAGGGGAAAGGGAAGCAAGGCACATCTTACATGGTGGCAGGAGAGAGCCAGAGCAAAGAAAACCACACACTTTTTAAACCATCAGATCTCGTGAGAACACACACACTATCAGGAGAATAGCAAGGGGAAAATCACCCCCATGATCCAATCACTTCCCACCAGACCCCTCCTCCAATTCGACATGAGATTTGGGCAGGGACACAAATCTAAACCATATCAGTGCCCCTAAGTTATCCAGCCACAAACCTACATATTTATTCCTTTCTTTTTGGGACTGGAGACTTTTACTCATTCAAGTATTTCCCATGACAGAGTTTTCAAAGTTTGGTCTCCAGATTACCTGCATTAGATGATTAAAACTATAGGCTCTTGAACAACCCTCCTTAACTCCCCTAACATGGAATCACAAGATCCATTGATTATAGTCTATGAAACTGCATACTTGACTAAGTCTCTGGGTGATTATTATGCATGCTGAAGTTTGAGAGTAGTGCAGTGTGGTATTCCCAAGCTTTGAACAGAGAAGGCTTCATTGAAAAATAATTAAAACACAGGAAGGACTAAAAGGAAAACAGAGCAGCATCCCAAAAATGATTGAAAAGGTAAAAAAACAAAACAAAACAAAACAAAAAACAACCCAAAACTTTCTTAACCTACTTCAGATTTTCCTCCACAAAATCATCTCATTATTGGTTTATTTTTATACTGAAATATTTAAATTGCTCTTTTGCACACAATGGAAGAGGTGATGTTGACTTTGAAAGATACAACTGTAAGTGGGAACCTCAAGTAATAGTCTATGTATTGGGTCCTCATACTGGTATTTGGACAATATTGGTGTTATTTACAAAATTTGCTTTTATACAACCATTTTTTTCCTCCCTACTATTGCATGCATTTGGGTCATCCTGTTGGACTACATTTATATGCATCTTAATGTTTTATGATTATGCTCTAGTATTACTGAAAATAAAATGTATAAACTCATATAAATCCTGTAGATTATTTCCTTTCCAAGTTTTAAATGATTGGTCTTTGCTGTCTAATTACAGAGGTATAAAAATTTAATAGCAATTCACATGCACATTATTGTGGTGTTACTTTCATTTTCATAACTCATTCTTTCTGGGGGAGTTTAAAGATTAACTTGAGAGTTTAAAATTTATTGATATATTTCCTTATGCTCTAAAGGCAATCCTTTGTGTGTATGTTCTTTGATGCAATTTGGAATAAAATGAAGTAACCTTTAGCTCCAGAAATATAAAAAGTATTCTGCATGAATTACTAAATCTTCAAGGTTGTTTCCTGTCTGAAAACTACACTGTAATTTTTTTAGTGACACTGTATAGCTTTCTCTAACTGTAGATCTTTAAACTTTATAAATATAGTGAGTTCTAAAAGTCTATATTTCAAATATGATGCATAGTAAAATATTTTAAAATAGTAATAATACACATTTTCTTTAAATATTTTGATTTTTATGTTTACATAATAATTCATTTTTAAAAAGCTTGAGAATACTCGTATTTGGCATTAAATCTTTTTCTCATGTTTTTAAAAATACTTGTCTATTTACACAAACATGAATATAACTTTCAGAATATGTAATCAACCTTTGAAATCCACTTCACCACAATGTGAAAATAGATTGGCTAACTCACATCTTTCTATTTACCTTTCATAGTCTATGGATTTGGGGAAGATTAAAAAGCATTTTAGTCTCCAGAATAATTCAAATTCTAAAAGCAAATAAGCAATGTTAAATTGTTCCAGCAAATGACTTTATTATCCATTTTGTTTAATTATACCAATGAGAACCAAAATATAAAATTTACATGATAAAAACCTTCCCAAGCAGTCCACGTTCTTAAGGTATAAGATATAATTGAAATGACTGATGTCAAGACCAACAGGTTATGACATGTGAAATAGTAAATGTAAGTTCCATGGATTACTTTACATCTGAAATTGTATTCCTAGAGTAGCCTAGTCTACTGTGATAGATGAATGAATATGTTTATTAGCTTTCTCTTGGAAGGAAATAGACTGTAGAAGATAGAGTAGAAGCGATTACAAAGAATCTGGAGATGATCGATTGGGAAAATACCACTTATATGTATTACTTGGTTTAATCCTTCTTGTATAGTCCACATCTAAATGAATATTAGTTTAATTTTCTTTCCTCCTTTTATGGCTTTCCAGGATGACCTGAAAGGTACCCACACATATCATATTTAGAACTTTAGAATATATCTTTTGGACTCTAGAAAAATGTATACATATATCATTAACATTATTGTTTACAAATAGTTTATTCATTTTTAATGTCCAAGCTATTAATACTCCCTTATATTTCTTAAATAACATGATTATTTTGACCTTTGTAAATGCAAGGTCAAATGGCACCAAAGAGCATTTTCTAATCTGCTTTAAATAATTCTTATTGAAAAATCGTTTATCTGAAAGCTTCGAACCTGTTTATCTACTGTGTTCTAAGATAGTCTTAAGATTATATTCAGATGCATATTTGAAATGCCTCAGAAAAAGCTATATAAAAGAAGTAGTCCCCTATCATAGAACATTTTTCCTATCATAAAACTTCCTTTATTATAACCATATTCCCAGTCCATTGTATCCTATTAGGAATATATACCAAATATAGAAAAGTTTGCCAACATACCAAATGTTTAAAATGTGACACACACTTGTCCTACCTCCCATTGACTAGCCTAGGCAGGAGGCTTTTCCCAGTAACAATTCAATGAATAGTACTATACATGTTCCTGACATGTGTCTTTCCTAGACAATTCCAAGAGAGAGAGTGATTTTCAAAGAGCTATTCACAGCCAGCAACTCCAGTTTCCAGGACAGATATCTCACACACACAATCTTTGACACCATTCATCACTGAAATATTCATAAGCATATCTGTTGAAAGGTGTAATATTCATACACAGATAGTTTTAGAAAGGACATTTTCTTATATTTTGATTTTGAGGAACTCTGATTCATCTCATTTTCAGAAAAGAGCTCTTCTTTCATGTGTGCAAAAATACCACATTTAATATAATTCCTTCTTTCAATATACAAAAGACTCATATGCATAATGTAGTAGCATATATGCCATTCTATCAGAATTTATTCTTTAAAGCAATTTGGCGTTGGAATCCTTAGGCTCAGCTGGAAGATTACTGGGTATGATTTTCTTTCTATTGTATATTTTTGTTCATAACAAACATTAAGAAAACTCTGTGCATTTTAATTTCTGGTAATATTTTACAACTGTTGAACATATAACGTTGAAATTAAGTCAATTCATTACTACACTTTAAAAGATTATTTTATTTATGACAGAATTATCAGTCATAACAACCTTAATAATATTTCAACCCTAATGTAATATCTGTTAGGTTATGACTAGAAAATTTGTAACCCCTGTAGTATCAGGAGAATAACTTTCAGATATTTTACCATTAACATGTATTCATTGGCCACAAACTGATCTTTTCATTAGCGATATGATTCATGTTTGAAAAGAGAATGCAGAAATCTTCAATAATTTCCAGGTGGCAAAATGTGATTGAAAGTCATATCAACACACTTTGCAATTGGTAATCGCCATGATAAAAATGCAACTAAAATGAGAAAGAAATCATCTTGATGACAGTGTATTTCCTCCTGTTAATTCTTATTTTCTATGAACAATGGTCCATTAGACCAACTGAGTAGAAAACAGTCAATTTTACTTCCATTGCTTATCAGACTGTTCATGACTTTAAAAAATTTATTTATGCATATCTAGGTTTTGTGGGTGAGGGTCATGAATATTTATTTTTTAAAAACTTCACATATGATTCTAATGTTCAACAAGGACTAAAAATTACTGAGCATTCATTAAGTGAATACAAGGTGTACCTGGGTATTGGATCACCTCATGGAAGCATTTTGAAAAGCATGTTTTCTCTAAGTAAAATGTAATGTAGAGACAGAATTTGGATGAATCTTGTTACTTTCATATTTAGTCTTCTTTGCCCAGACATTTGATGCAGTGTATTATAATAGTCTGGTCCCAAACTCCAGCTCCTACTTCATCTCTTCCTGTCCCTGTGGCTTCCAGCTCTCCAATTACTCCTACACTGCTGTTCTTCCAACTGGCCCAACTCATTCTGGCTTCAAGGCTTTGCACTGCTCTTTCCCCTGCCTGATGTGTCTTTTATTCAGGTTTCGCTTGATTCACTCCTTCACATTGTTTAGTGTTCTTATCAATCATGACCTCTCAGAGAGACCAGCCTGGCCACTCTATGTAAATAAGACCCTACCTCATCATATTGAGATTTTCAATATCATTTTTATAGACTTTATTAATATGTGCAATTATTTTGTTTGTTAATATGTTTATCTGCTTATTGCAGGTTTCATCCTCACTTGCCCTCCAGTGTAAGTTTCATGAGGACAGAGATTTTATTTTCACCCTTACATTCTGGCATACTCTAGATGCTCAAATAGTATTGTTGGAAGAATTGAATTGAACTTGGACAAAAAAGCCCAATTTTCCTTCTATGATCGAGGCTCTGCCTAATCTGGCTCTGGCTCTGGCTTGGAATTCTTCCCCATAACTCTTCTCATGGTTTTCACCTTAGGGATTCAACGTCAATGACTTCTAGAGCCACTTGTCCTGAAGATCTTTATCCTTATTATTTTGTATCATAACAATCTATTCATTGCCTTCTTAGCACATATTATGATCTACATAGCTTTATTTATTAGTTAATTTATAATTATTGTATTTATTTGTTCTTTCACATATTTATATTATTATATTATTTTCCCTCAGAATATAAGTTTTGTGGAGGTAAGACTTTCTCTCTTGTCCATTGCCATATCCTTAATCTTTAAGAAATTAAAATATCTAGGGAGGATAGATTAAAAAATAATTAAAACATAATGAAAGAGATATATCCTGATTGTAGGGATAAGACAGAGAAGACAGCAATACTCCACATGGAGTATTCCTAATACTCCACGTGGAGAATCAGGAAAAGCAGGAGAAACAAAGAGTGCTTCCTCAATTAATTGAGTGGGTAGATGGTGGTGCATCTCAAGGCCTCAGATGCAGTCATGTAAAAGAAAACATTTTTGTCTATCTCAGTAGTGAGAAATGATGAGAAAGGGGTCTGGGGATACTAGTGAATACTTGGAGTGGTCAGTAGAAGAAATGAGAGAGGATATTGTTTGTGAGTTCTTGGTCAAATAGATAACTCTTTTTAGATAGACAATGATGCAAATCATTCTGTTCTTGAGTTATGACTGGCAAATGTAAATCTGATTATATATTAATATTTATTTTTCTCATTCACATTGAAACATTATGTATTTTTATATGACTATTGTACAATGGAGGCATGGACCTCAATATATAAACAACACTAATATCAGCCCATGTAACATTAAAATAGTGTTATTTGGCAAAATCCTGTAAGCAAAGGAACAGCGGAATAATACACATGATTCTCGGCCTCTCATAAGAGGTATTCATAAACTGGGCATAGCTGGACTGGATCAACTCTGGCGAATTTCCCAGTAGAGAGGGATTCTGCCCCCATAATTCTGTATTTATAGGAAAAGAGAGACAAGATGTGACTATACAACAGTGGATGCTACCTGGCAGAACTGGTCTTGTTAGAAAAGAGTAACCTCCAAAATAACCCAGACCTGCAGAACTAACTTGTTCATAAGTTATCAAAAGTGGGGAATTAATGAACATCAAGAACAAACTGATTTGTTTGTTTCCAATTATGATGGTGATACAGACAAAAGGCAGGGAAATACTGGGTGGAAGAAGGTGGTTCCCTGGCAAAGGCCCCGCCCTCAAGCCTGGAAACCACATCCCTAAATGGGAACAGTTATCCCTGTTTTCCTGCCCAAATATTACTTTTTTGGCCTGCCCCACATCCCATCCTGTGCCCATATAAACCCCAAACTCCACTGGCAGAGTAGCAGAATGGCATGGCAGAGAAGGAGAGAAGAGAAGCAGCATCTGAATGTCAAGAGGAGTTTGACTGGGGATGGTCAGAGAAGAGTTCAGCCAGGGACAGCCAAACTTCAGGGGAAGATTATCTTACCACTTCATCATCCCCTTTCCAGCTCCCCATCTTGCTGAGAGCCACCTTCATCACTCAGTAAAATCTCCGCATTCACAATGGTTGAAGTCTGTGTGACCTGATTCTTCTTGGATGCTGGACAAAACCTGGGTACCAAGAGGGCAGGGTGTAAAAGGCTGTCAACCAGGCTCTCCTCTGAGTTGGTTAACATTTAGAATCCATGAATGGCAACTGCTAAAAGAGCATTTATTGTCACACAACCCTAGACGCTGCTGTAGGGTTGGAGCCCAGAAGCACTTGCCCAGGCCCTGGCACCTGCTTATCTGCATGCTTCCCCTCCAGAAAGGGGTTTGAGTGCAGGAGCCCAGTAAGTGAGCCACACCCCTGTCATAAGGCCCACAAAGGGGTCAAGGGAATCCTCTGGTCTCAGTGGGTCTACTTCCTTCGTGAATGTGCATTTTCATTTCTATACATATCTAATTAGGTGTTAGAGCATTGGTTGTAAGTTGCATAACACTAACTGAACAAGTGAATCTAAATTTAAAGTGAGCATTTCAAAAACGGCTTGATAAAAACAAATTTACGCTGAAAGAAAGATGGTGGTAATTTTTTTATTTACCAATTTTGAAAATAAGTTATTCCTTTGTATTGAAGCTAAAAGGTAAAAAAATAAAAGATAAATGTAGAAATAAAAATAAGTTACCTAAGGCATACATGCCCACACACACATACACATATGCTCCCACACTGACCTATATATGATTAGGAAGCTTTTTAAAATATGATAATAAGTATCTCAGATGTAGCTTTCTGTTTTCTACATTATGCAAATCATTGATGTGGAAGGAAATGAAATATGCAGATAGACATGTTTGCAATTTACTCTTGATTTTGTAATTCTGAGTGCCAATAGTTATCTGAAATGTCACTACAAGATAGTCAGGCCAGCACGGTGGCTCACGCCTGTAATCCCAGCACTTTGGGAGGCCGAGGCGGGAGGGTCATCTGAGGTCAGGAGTTTGAGACTAGCCTGGCCAACATGGTGAAACCCTGTCTCTACTAAAAGTACAAAAATTAGCTGGGCATGGTGGCAGACGTCTGTAATCCCAGCTACTTGGGAGGCAGAACCAGGAGAATGGCTTAAACTCGGGAGGTGGAGGTTGCAGTGAGCAGAGATCCCGCCACTGCACTCCAGCCTGGGTGACAGAGCTAGTCTCTGTCTCAAAAAAACAACGACGACAACAAAAATTATCAAAGTACATGAGTTTATTACTTGGCTTCCTAGATATAATAATGGGTATATTTCATTTTTGTATATTAACTGTCCTTAACAGGCACAGGTTTTATAGTACTGTCATGACATAGGAATATATGTGTAGATCAATGACACTGAAATGTAGGGTTCAGAGGCACACATTTATTTGTATGATTGGAAACATTTGTAAATGTTGTTTATCATAAAGTTGGCATTTCAAATCACAAATTTGCACTATTTTCTTGCCTTTTTTTTCTTAAAAGGGAAATTTGCCAATTTACATTACATATACTAGATGATACAGATAATCTTAATTTATACATGATATTTCTTGAGCCTTTATTAAGTAGAAGTCATCGTTCCAATAATGTAATCTACTCTACAACCCTGTGATGTAGGCATTATTATGTCCCCTATTTTGCTGATAAAGAAAATGAGGCACGGAATGATTAAACTTGTCAGGGTTATAAATGGGAACAAGTGAACAATCTCTCTACAGAGGTCCACAGATTTTTTCTTAAAGCAAATCTTGATTTTGAAAGTGAGGTGTTGTGGTGAGTTTTTAAATTGCAATACAATTTTTAGCAATCTCTAGAAATAGTCTTCCGACCATGCAAGTATAAAGGATATTTACCTCTGCATTATTTTTAAGAATAATTGATGTATATAAAAGACCAAGAAGTGTCAAGAATAACGAGGATATTCAATGTATACCTGTGTTAGAATCTTGTGTAAATAAAAATAAATTATAAAACAACTTATAGTATGATCCTATTTTGATAGAAAAATGTGTATAGTATATTTGCATATACAAAGATACTGTATAGAACTGTGTAAAATAGATGGGCAACATAAAATATACTGAAATGATATAAACTAGTGATTAAACATGAGAAGCGGAGTTGAGAGAAAGTGATGATAATACCCTCGTCTTAAACTTACTCTTTGGTTTTTATTTGATTGTTTTTACTAATCATTCTTTTTAGATTAAAAGATTACATTGTTTGGAGTATTTAGAAAAAAATCAATGCTAGTTCTTACCTTTGTCTCTGCATCTATAAGAAAAACCTATCCATTATTTAAGTAACTTGAAATACAACACTTAAACTATTGCACATAACTAAATAACCCCATGAGATTCATTGACCAATTGCATCATAGTCTGTTCTACCAGGACTTTACATCAGTAATAACATTGATAATGAGAATATTTCTGAATTATTCACATATTTTTCTTGTCCTAACTCAAATAAGAAATAATAATGAATTAGGAAATTATTAGTTTGTGTTTAAATTTCATCAATATATGACAGCAGATGTCATGCTGCATCTTTCCATTTCCAAAATCAGTAACATAATATGGAAAATTCCCATTTTAATCAAATTGAGTTTAAAAGAAGGTATGAATTTTTATGGTATGACAGTGCTTATGGTGATTTTTAATATTAAATTTGCAAGCAATTCTCAGTGTCTCAGCAAATATTTGCATGTGGCAATATGCTTGAAACCCCATTGTGCTTTCTTTGGGCAGTATTAGAATTTTGCGTATAGGAATTTATTTAATACCAAATAGGTCGAATTGTAGTCTCTTCTAACACTGAATTTCTTATGTTGCAGAGTCTCCTCATCCTCATCAGCAAAATAGTGATAATATTATTGTCTCATGGGGTAGTTTTAAGGGTTAAGCTGAATTATAAATGATACTACTGGTACAGATTCAATGTACAGTAAATTTTAAGTAAATATTAGTTCTCTTCACCATCCCTATCCCCCTTAAAAAGAAACTAAGCTGTGAAACCTATACTAACTTCATTCACCTGGGGTACACATATTTTAATCAATTTCTACTCTGATTCATTACGCTCTAGAGCTCAAAGCTTTTCATAATGAAGTACCACAAAAGATACTAAGAGATGGATTGCCTAGAGGAACAGAAAATTGGTGCATCGTGGTGCTAGAAGACAATGTTGTAGGCTTAAGTCAAAGAATATCAGTTCAAATTCCTACTTGCAACTTAATAAATCTGACCCTCTGATTTCTCATTTGTAAAATAAGAATGAAAGCAACTATCCATGGAGTAGTGCAATCTGTTGGTTAAGATCATGGATTCTGGAACTGAATTTCTTGGGTTCAAATCCTGGTACCTCCACTTCCTAGCTGTGTGACCCTTCACTTCCTAGCTGGGTGAGGTTAAGGAAATTTCTTAAACTCCATGAAAAAATGTCCTTCTCTAGCAAACGAAAATTAGAATAGTAAATAGATATTATTGTGAGGGTAAAATAATATGCAGAAAATCTTTCAAACAATGTGTCTATAGTAATTGTTGTATAAGTACTTACTGCTTTTGTAATTTTTTTACTATTATCAAACTGTTTTGAGGATTAAACACACAATATTCCTAGTAGTATATTTTTGATGTAAAAGGTAGCCTAGAATCATTAATTTTGTATACATTTTTCTTATTATGTACTCCTTCCCATAAACATTACAGAAATTCACTTTGAAGCCCAGGTAGTTACGGGTTTGGTTTCTGTTTAGGAAATAAAATGTGTTATCAAATAGTTACATTGAAACAAATTATAGCCCTACATTATTGAAATCATACATTTCTAGAATCTTTTGCATAGAAAATATTTCCAGGAATTTTCTGACAATAGAATAAAAAGTAATAAATATATCAAATAATTAATATTAACTAGGTAATACTATTTAATAAAAAAAGTGTGAATTTCATTTTTAAATAATTTAAATATGCATTTTGAAGCATATTTCAAGGAGAAAATTTAAAGTCATTTTTTCAATAACACTGCTTTATTGATTATACAGTTAGTACATAATTCCTATTCTCTTTATGCTTCTTATAGAATAGAAGAAACACTGATTTTCAGAAATGTTAATATAGTAAATCTAATGTATCTTGCTATGATGAAGTGTGAACAAGTAGACAAACATGCATACATAAAAAGAAAATTTAGTTTTTAGTAATTTTTCTAAATTCTAGAGAGATGTCATTTAATCTTTATTAAAACGTAAACTTTTAGGTCAAAGAGAAAACTGTATAATCATAACTCTGACCTTTCTGACACAGAGATATGCTAATTTGCAATTCATATAACCAGCATAATTTTACTTGTCTTTTTATAAACTTATTTAAATGTGAGTATACATCCCTGGCATGTTCCTAATTGTAACTGATACTAGACAAATACATCAACTAAAGGTGATAATGAACAATTATTAGATATCAGAAGGTTATGCATTAATCATGGCTTTGACAATGACTCCTGATGTAGAACTGTAAAACTGTGTTCTTTTTTTTTTTTTTTTTTGAGACGGAGTTTCACTTTCGTTGCCTAGACTGGAGTTGAATGGTACAATCTTGGCTCACCACAACCTCCACCTTGCGGGTTCAAGCGATTCTCCTGCCTCAGCCTCCCGAGTGGCTGGTATTGCAGGCATGCACCATCGCACCCAGCTAACTTTCCATTTTTTAGTAGAGATGGGGTTTCTGCATATTGGTGAGGCTGGTCTCGAACTCCCGACCTCAGGTGATCCGCCCACCTCAGCCTCCCAAAGTGCTGGGATTACAGTCGCGAGCCACCGTGCCTAGACTCACATTGTATTCTTAAACCCCAGTTCCTTCCCTGTAGAGTTGGATCTGTGGATAATAATAATTTACTACTCATGTCTGCTTTTATTGAAGAATCTAAACATTCAGAGAAATATTCTGATTCCAAATCCTTAGCACTTATTGTTAAGCCGTGCAACAATCTTTCGATAATTTTCATGAGATTTTCTTTTTTTAGATTTCTTATGACCTCTAGGATAAAAAAGTTATAAAAGTACAAATCTAAATGTATTTCTGTGGAGTTAAAGGGTGCCATCATTCTTCTCTTTGTTGTAATGAAAGACAACAAAAGGGGTTACATATTCACTATGTATTATATATGTCCACCATATATATTTGTATTAAAACTTAAAATACTTAACTTTTATGCAACATGGTTGCTACTTATTATTTGTTTACTGATCATAATCCACAGAGCCCTTGACTCTCTCCAACTCTATGATGGCAACAGGCATATTCAGATGACTGCTCAACATTGAGAATATTCACACTGACTTTCTAGTTCTCCAGGTTCACTTATCACAGCGATTTAGATCATACTGATATACTGAAAGAATGCATTACTAAGTGAACTATAACAGATAAAGAAACATTTCCCAATGGTTGGTCCAGTTCTCATATTGAAAGAGAACTGTAGCTCAGATAAAATAACTCTTTCTCCCCAGCACTTCCCAAAAGTCATTCCTTAAAGTCCTAATTTCACAAGGACAGCAAAAATAGTATATATGGTAAAATATATTATGGAAATGCAATCTGCTCTATTCCACTGTTATACAATATTTCCAAGACTGTGAAAAGTATAAAATGTTTAATTGTGTTTCAGCAAATATTATCCACTTTATTAGGAATAGAAATGGCTATTTTATCAATATTTTATAAGCTTTATTGGGCCAACCATTGGGAAGTGTTTATCTGTTATAGTTCACTGAGCAATTCACTTAGGTCTTTTTTAGATATATACTTATATCTTTTGCCATATTCTAGCCTTATATGTTTTCAATTTCTTCACTGTCTTCATGAATTTCATCTCTCAAATCACTTATTAGATTCATTCATTTATTTAGCAAATAGTTATTGACAACTGTGTGTAAGGCACTTTCTAGGTATGAAGCATACACCATTGATTAAATGTAAACATCCTTCTCCTGTAGATTTACCTTTCCATAGGGACTGGGAAAACAATAAATAAACATTACTGTATAATAAGTAAATATGCATTAATATATAATTAAATATGCAATATGTTAGATGATAATTGCTGTGAGGAAAAATAAAATAACATAGGTGGCCAGGAAGTGCGAAGGTGGTTTCCATTTTAAATGATGTGGTCAACTGAGGGAAGTGAGAGAGGTGAAGGAGTCAGTCATGTCAGGGTCTCAAAGATGTGTTTTCCAGGCAGAGAGAACCAAAAGCACAGATGCCCAGAGTTCAGTGTATTCCTGGTTCATTCCAAGAACAGCAAAGAGGCCAGAAAGCTAGATAGGAATGAGCAAAAGGAAAAAAAAAGGAGAAGACAAGGTCAAATATGTAACAAAGAACCAGATCGTCAAAGATCTTATAGGCCAATGTAAGGATGCAGGTTTTTACACTGTGATTTGAACAGCACTGCAGGCTTGGGGGCATAAGAGCTAGATGATCTGACTTAGTTTTGATAGAATCATTTTGATGGTGTATTGGGACTAGGTTGAAGGTGATCAGGAGTGGCGAGCAGAAGCAAGGAAACCACTTTGGATGTTACTACAGAAATTAAGGTGAGATGGGATGATGGTTTGAATCAGGTTTTAACAATGGCAATCATGGCTGATGGTCAGATTCTGGATGTATTCTGAGGCAGTATTTATAAGCTTTCCTAACAGAACTAAGAGTGACTTGAAGCTTTGAGACCTTAAATAATTGGGAGGATAGAATTGCAATTGTCTTGATTGTAGAACACTTTTGGTAGGGAAAATGAAGATCTTGGTTTTTTGGTTTGTTTTTTTGTTTTTGTTTTCGAGATGGAGTTTCACTTGTCGCCCAGGCTGGAATGCAGGGCTTGATCTCAGTTCACTGAAACCTCTGCCTCCCGGGTTCAAGCAATTATCCAGCCTCAGCCTCCTGAGTAGCTGAGATTACAGGTGCCTGACACCACGCCTAGCTAATTTTTGTATATTTAATAGAGACGGGGTTTTGCCATGATGGCCAGGCTGGTCTTGAACTCCTGAGCTCAGGTGATCCGCCAGCCTCAGCCTCCCAAAGTGCTGGAATTACAGCCGTGAACCACCATGCCCAGCTAGGATCTTGTTTTTCAATATGTGAACTTTGATAGGTTCATATCGAGTAGGCAGTTGAAAATAAATTCTGGAGTGTAACATAGATATCCAGGCTGGGAGTCGTCAGCATAACGACGATACTTAAAATAATGGGATTGGATGAGATCTTTAAGAGTGTTCAAATAAAGAGAAGAGGAACAAGGGCAAAGTCTTGATAATGCATCATTACAGTATTAAAACTCTAAATATGAGTAGGAACCCGAAAAGCAGACTGAGAAGGAAAAGTCAGTAAGACAAGAGGAAATGTAGGAGATTAATGGATTTCAATGCCAAATAAAGAATTTTATACTGCAAGGAGTGATAATACTTCTAATATTTTAATTGTATTTATGAATATCATCTTTTTATTTTCAGCATTTTTGCCATCCCACTATTTTAATTCTCAGCATTTATAGCCACACCTTAATTAATAATTTAAATAAATATAATTGAGGTCCTAAAGAAGTAGAAGACTATGATATTAACATCTCCCCAATATTATACTAAGAATGACATCTTTAAACATCTCACAATCATTCCAAACAGACAGACATTTTACCTTTATGATATAATAAATGCTCTAAGGAAAGATTCAGAACTTGAGTTCTGTATAGAAGAGGAGGGTGAAAGGAAGTGTGAGGAAAATGCACCAAAAATGAGGTGCTCTTGGCTGGGCATAGTGGCTCACGCCTATAATCCCAACACTTTGGGAGGCCAAGGCGGGCAGATCACCTAAAGTCAGGAGTTCGAGACCAACCTGGCCAACATGATGAAACCCCGTCTCTACTAAAAACACAAAAATTAGCTGCGCGTGATGGTGGGTGCCTGTAATCCCATCTAGTCAGGGGACTGAGGCAGAATAATTGCTTGAACCCGGGAGGCGAAGGTTGCAGTGAGCCGAGATTGTACAATTGCACTCCAGCCTGGGTGACAGTGAGATTCCATCTCACATATACATATGTAAAAATATATATATTATATAAATATAAATATATATTATATAAATATAAATATATATTATATAAATATAAATATATTATATGAATATAAAAATATATAAATATAACTATATATAATCTAAATATATGTGTGTGATGCTGTATTGAGTCTTACAATATTATGCATTTTTTTTTAAGAACAGAAGAAGGATTGGCAAGATTCCAGGTAGGGAACAGAACATATAGAATGGTCTTTGGAGGAATGAGAAAGCATATCCCATTTTGATAGCAGCAGGTACCTCTATATGGCCAGAGTTCAGGGCCATTACAAGAGAGAAACAGCAGATGGACTGAGAAGATAAGCAGGAGCCACGAAGAAGGGCCACAAGTGCATGCTAAAGGGTTTTTGCAAGCACTGTAAATGATGAGAATCATTAAAGGATTTGAACTAATATAAAAGAAGTGTGTATTTAAAACAAATTCTATTGATAGCACTTTGGGGTAGAACTGGCTACAGGTAAGATGAGTCAGTAAGTTACTGTAGTTAACTCAATGTATTTTCTTGGAGATGAAAGGTAAGCAGGGGAAGTAGGATCTGCAGAGAGGGGTGAGTTTATACAGAATATGATGAGAAGCAGAGGGAGCCTGCTTTTGTGATTTAATAAAAGAGTGTGAGATAAATAAATCTAGATGGCTATCAAGTCTTGGTTAATGAGAAGTAGAACAAAGAAGGAAAAACGGCTCCCTGTGTGTTGGGGGAGGGGGGTGTGGGGTGTGAGTGCGCACATATGTATTTGTTTTATAAGTGGGGAACAGAAAGAAGATTAGCTAAATTTTGCCAAAATCTAGGTTTGGCTCTATGGTGCCTGCAGAAAATAAAATAAAATTAAAGTCTAGAATTCAAATGACAACTTTTTGCTTGGAATATAGAACGTGATACCATCAGCATACAGGCAAATCTGAAACCATTAGAATACAGTGGAACACTCAAAAGAGCATTTAAAAGGACATCAAAAAAAGTGAATGATTAATTCCAGGTGAAAATACTGATTGAGGACTGGTAGAGGAATAGAACATCAGAATTAGGCTGGGCGCGGTGGCTAACGCCTTTAATCCCAGCACTTTGGGAGGCCGAGGTGGGCTGATCGTGAGGTCAGAAGTCTGAGACCAGCCTGACCAACGTGGTGAAATACAATGAAATACCTATCTCTACTAAAAATACCTATCTCTCAGTAGAGTAGAGTAGAGTAGGTGAAATACCTACGTCTACCTAAAAAACAAATATTAGCCAGGCGTGGTGGTGGGTGCCTGTAATCTCAGCTACTCAGGAGGCTGAGGCAGGAGAATTGCTTGAACCTGAGAGGCCTCGGAGGTTGCAGTGAGCTGAGATTGCACCACTGCACTCCAACCTGGGTGACAGAGCAAGATTCCGTCTTAAAAACAAAAACAAAAAACCCCCAGAAATATACTGAAAAGAAGTAGTACTGAGGAAGAAGTAGAGATTTGTGTAACAAAACCAAGGGAAGGTTGGATTCCCCAAATTAAAAAATAGTTATTAGTATCAAATATTATAAGGAAACTCGTGACCAAAGAAATGAGAATGTTAAAAATGGCTGGATAGTTTTGAACTTAGAGGTCATTGTCACTTCAAAGACTGGTGACATAATTGCACTTTTCATAATTGGTCCTATTTTTAAATAAATATTAAATAAGTATAGTGGTAAGTAGTTGCTGACAATGGCATGGCAGTTATATGTGACTTATGAGAATATTGCAAAGCCTGAAAGCCTTTGAAAAACATTAATAGTCACAGTTGCAAGAATTTAGTCTGCAAACGAATCTGCAAAAAGTTTGAAAGTTTTGTTTCATGGGCATATCACTCAAAAGCACATTGAAAGATTTTTTGAAACGGAGTTACACCCTCAAACACTGCTATTGAATTGGTAGTTTGAATAATTATTTTCTTGTTAACCAGAGACAATATGACCTAAAGTTGAAGTGCTAATAATTTTATCTTATAAATTAAAATATATCTTTAAAAGTATATGTAAATGTTTAAAAAAAAAACTGCCTTAAAAAAAACCCTGAAACAATGTAAAGCTATGTACATTACAAGTTCAGTCATCTACTGCATACTGTCTATTCTTTGCCTCATCCTCTCCACCCACTCCACAGCTAACAATATGAATGAATGGCTGCTTTTTCTTTCAACTCTTTCTTTAAGGCCAGATCTATTATCATTGTCCTATAACATTTTCTGAGATGACGGAAATATCCTAATTTGTGTTGCCAATGCAAGAGGCACTAGCCACCTGTGGCAACTGAGTTCTTGAAACGTGGCCCATATGGCATTTTGAATTTTATTTAATGTGAATTTCAATTTGAATTTGGATGATGGAATGTGGCTACCAATGATTAATGTATTAAAATGTTGAGTACTTACTATGTATTAGGCACTGTTATAAGAAATGTAGCTGTAGCCGGGCGCAGTGGCTCACGCCTGTAATCCCAGCACTTTGGGAAACCAAGGTGGGCAGATCACCCAAGGTCAGGAGTTTCGAGACCAGCCTGGACAACCTGGTGAAACCCCATCTCTACTAAAAATTCAAAAGTTATCTGGGCGTGGTGGCACGTGCCTGTAATCCCAGATACTCGGGAGGCTGAGGCAGGAGAATCAACTGAACCCGAGAGGTGGAGGTGTACAGTGAGCTGAGGTTGCTGCAGCCTGGGTGACAGAGTCAGAGTCTGTCTCAAAAACAGGAAAAAATAAATAAATAAATAAAGTAAAATAAAGAAATATAGCTCTCTTTATCTATTTAATTCTCACAACAAATATATCAAATATATATGATTATCTTCAATTTAGGTATGAGAAAACGGGATTTAATAACAACATTGATACATTCTGTGTTGTCTGTTCAGCACTAACTAGTACCAGTCACTAAGCTAAGCACTGGTCACTAGTATAGTAACAATACATCACTTAAATTGGTGGTGGTCAGTAGTGTTATGATCTATTAGGGTGTGTTATGTTCTTATCTCTGGTTTTCAAATTGAGAAACAGTCATGAAAGAGGTTAAGTAACTTTCCCAAGATCATCATCGGTAAACAGTAGGGCCCAGATTGAACAGCTCAGCTGACCTCAAAACTTGCTTTCTTCGCTGGTCAAATGAAGTCCTCATAAGAAGCAAAAGAAGAGTTGAAGTTCTAACTGGGTCAAAATAACCATGAATCCATTTTCTTGGGCTTCTTTTCCTCATTCCCCCACCCCCAAAAACAACAGAGAGCACCTTCACTTTAAGGAAACTTCCCTTCGCTCCCCATTTCCTTTCCCACCGACAAAGAGAAAACTCCCGCCTCTTAATATAGTCCACAAATAATCTTAATATTTTAAAGAGAGTCTCCCATTACACAAGGACAGAATGGCAGAAGAGCGTTAAAACATCAATCCTGAATTTGTTAATAAGTGACTCGGATCACAGCTCCATTGTTAGAGACCTGGTATCCATTAACAGGCTCTGTCCACCTGCTTCTCCTTTATCTCCACACCTGCCTTCCGCTGACAGAGGAGATTAATCCTACTTGTAGAAAAAATGTTTCCACTTTCCACTGAGAAGGAAAATGTTTCATAATCTCGCTGTAGGAAATTTGGCCATATTACTCCACTGGCATTCTTAGACTTCCTGCCTAAATATCGCTCAAATTGTAACTTTTGGCAGCACTGTGTGTTACAGACTTGATATTTTAATATGAGGTTTTCTTCAATAACTTAATAGATGACATTTTACAAACTAAAAATTGATTTTTTTTGCCTTCACACACTAATCCTGAATCACTGAAAATCTATAATTATACCAATTAAAATCTAAATGTATTGGCTTAAAAACACAATATACTGTGATTAGTTGTCATAACTCTAAAATTCACTGAGTTCAAATCACGATTTATTAGAGCTGAACTCATTTCGTATCTGAATTCTCTTTTTTTAAAATTTGATTGATTGGCCATATTGTTATTTGGGCTCTGACAGAGCATGGAGGAATATTGTGCATGAGACATTAATCAGGAAATTATGCATTGCTTTCACAACTGGACTTTACTTTGTAATATTGTGTTAGCTCTTAACATGCAAATTATTTTAGGTAATTACCTCATTTTTCAGTGGCCATTTGATGGATAGAAGTTTCATGCAGATTCTTCTGTGTAATTTAAAATCTTGTGGTGATTTGTTTCTTTGCTTGTTCATAAAAATCCCAGTTTGAATTGTCATACATCAGACCCATGAGGTCAGTTGTAGAAAATCTTAATTGTAGAAGCTGATTTTCCTAGTTTCTTTTAACCCTAATTGAAGCTGGCAGTCACATCTTCCCAAATCAAAAACTGTGCCCAGGATTGCCTTTCTCTGTCATTGAAGTAAAAGCTGAGATACTTTCTAGTCCACGTATGTGTCATAGTACACAGTTAAAGATAGGATTCACTCTTTCAAGCCAGTTCAACTAGCTAAATTGCTGTTATTTTCTTTATAAAGTATAGCCTTAAATACTAACTGAAAATTTTATGTTGTAAATGGATGTCTCTGTTCCCCAGTTTTAATGTTAAATAATTCAGCTAATATTCAAAACAGAATAGCTTCTATTAGTATTGCAATATGGTAAATAAAATATGCTATTCTTATATATGTCATATTTGTAGTTTTGAAACAAGTATAAGGTATTAGCAGACTTCTGATCCAGAGTTTTATTAGATATATTCATATATGTGAACTGCCCAGAGCATTTAGATCATTCGTTCCCCATATTTTTCAATCTAGCATGTCATATAATCATGAATATTTGTTGTGATCTTATCTATTCAGAAACCTGCTGCTGTAAAATAGCTTCCTCATAAATGTCAAGTAATGTAAAATTGAATGCCTATATTTAAATAGATTTTAACAGATAATAAAACTCTTGAGATTAAAACGGTTTCATTCAGGGAGGCAGACAATTCTTCCCACAGTGTGCAATTTATGTGTCACATTATGCAAAATACAATTTTAAAAATACTTTTTAAAAAGCACAAATGAAAAATATCTATTGAATTAAACAAAAAAGGAAGCTAGGAAGCTAGTTTTCTCATTGCAGGTCTAGTTGAAAATGTGAAATAGAATGACAAAGTACAAACTTCTATTTTCTAAACATTGCTCTGATGAGATCTGCTTTCTGTTAATTCCTATGGGGGTTATTCCAGAGATTCAAGCTATCAAAACAGTGTTTTTACTCACAATCTAACCTTTCTTCATTTACAACAAAACAAAGGAATTAGAGAATTTTGACACACTATGATATGAAGCATAAAAGAAAATTGCTTTTCCACTTATAGGTTTGCATTTGGCACCTTATCTGTGAACACCCAGATATATCACAGCTTACAATTGCTTCACCAGCACAAAGGATGTATCTTGTCTCTTGAGATAACAGCTTCTGACAGTCTTTCACTCACTAAATATTAAAATGGATGTGTAAAGTTAGATGTCTGATAAATAGTATTTTTTTAGGAAGAGTTTTTTGGATTAATACATATTCAGCAGTCTTTAATATGGTTGGAGGTAGGAAAGGTAAGGGTAGAAAGCCCAATTAGGTTGCCAAAATAGTTTACACATGAGGGAAAACAGATCTCACATGTAAGAGCGTGACAGATGGATTCCAAAAGAGAGTCCAAATGTGAGCGATGCCAGTGCTCCCAAGCCAAAGCCAACCAAGAGCACATCTGAAGTCAAAGTTGGGTCTATTGACTTGTTGCAGAGGAAGACTGCACACAGTGGGGAAGAGTGGAGTTCTCTTTTTGTTTTTTTTTTTGTTTTTTTTTTTAAAAAAAAAGGTGTTAGAAGAGTCTCAGGAGAGGATAGAAGCTTGTGTTGTGTGACTTGAGGAAAGGTTCAAGGATGTGGAGACAGTTTTATGATTTGGGTATCCTAATAATTCTTATTTAGAAAGCAGGAAGCATGAAGCCATCCTGAAGCTGAAATCAGCACAGAAGCAGTAATCACTAATATCAGCAAGGTTAGGGTGATGTTAGATCTTTTTTGTTGTTTGAACAGTATTCTACTTTTTGTCTGAATTCAGATATGCATTTCTGGAGTTTTTGTTAGTTGGTTGTTTTGTTGTTATTTCTCTTGATTCATCATGGTTACAGAGTGCCTTTCCTGATGTTTGAACAAGAGGCAAACCAGCCTAGCCGACAGTCTCCATCAGCTCCTAGATGGCAGAACTTCTTTTCTTTTTCTCAAAAATATTACAAAAAGGCAATTGATGTTGGAAAGAGCTAATTGTATGTAGGGTTTGCATCCAGAGGGGAAAAAAATCAACATTAAAAAATTATACTCTAGGATCATTTCTATATACGTCATTCCATCTAATTCTAAGAGTAAGATTATAGTATCCATCTTCATTTACCAGATGCAAATCTAGCAGTGGAAGTCAATTAGGTTATTTGCTTGCAGCCACACAGATAATAACAGGAAAGGCTAGGACTTAAATCTTGATCTCACAGATTCTGAAATATATAATTTTTCTGCTTCAACAATATATGGGTCATATACTTCAAGTTGGAATTGGAAGCAAGCTATGGTGACACTGGCAGAATTTGATAGTCCAATGTGGGGATTGATTTGGATTGCTTTCACTTTTAGTACTTTTTTACCATGCATGTCTCAATTATTAATAATCAAGCCCCATATTATACTCCCCAAATCTGCTCCTGACTGTCCATGATTGATTCTGAGTTTCTTTTTAGCATGTTAAACATTTCAGGAAATAGTGGAGCATCATCTAACCATTCATTCATTCATTTATTCATGGTTCACTTCTAAGTTTTTTATCGCGAAACACAAAAAAGGACAATTAGTAAAAATGTGCAACTCAATAAGTTGTGACAAAGTGGGCCCTTGGTAACCCCGAATGAAGTTAATAAACATGATCATTGCTAACACCCCAGAATTTCTCTTCATGCTCCCTCCTGATCATAACCTGTTTTTTCTCAATCAACAGTAACTGATATTTTGACATTGATGGTAATTATTTTCTTACTTTTCTTTGTATTATACCAAGTAAATTTGCATCCATACATATGATAAGTTAGTTCTTCCTCTATGTTTTACACTATGTAAATGAAAGCATAGGATCTTAAATTGTATCTACTTTGTTTTGCTCACAATTATGTTTGTGCAATTCAACTATGATTTGTGTGTATAGCTCTGGTTTGTTCCGTTTGATTGCTGTGTGGTGTTATTTTGAATGATTTTTAAAAATTTGTATACTTTAAAGAATTTAAAATGTATGTTAACAGTATCCTATTGATAGACATTTACTTTTTTCCAGTTTTGAACACTTATACATTTTTGTAAATATTTCTTGATACAGATATGCCAACATTGCTGTTCAGCAGGAGTGAAGTTTCTGAATCTGATGACATGTCTATCATCTTCAAACTTTATAACTGATAACAACCTATTTTCCAAAATGGTTGTACCAGTTTTTAGTCTCTCCACCACTATATAAAGGATTCTTTTGTTTCAGATTGTTGGCATAATTGTCTTTTAAATTTTGGTCGTTCTGGGATGTTACAGTAAGAAAAATTTCTGTGTGTTATAGTATTAGTAACAGTAGTGTTTTACCTTGCATATCTCTGATTGTTCACAATGTTTAATCAGTTTTTGCATGTTTATTGCCCATCTAGATATTGTCCCTTGTTAATAATTCTCTTGGCCATTTGTGAAGGGGAAGTAGTTCATTTTCTTATGGATGTGTAGGTGTTAGTTGTACATTCTGGATATTAGCCATTAGAAATTATATGTTGCATTAGTTAGGATTCTCCAGAGAATTATCAATAGGGTAAATAAAGATATATTAGAGGAGATTTATTGTGAAAATTGTCTGACACAATCGTAGAGGCTGGAATTATGCAGAATATGCCATCTGCAAGCTGGAGAACCAGGAAAGCTCGTGATATAATTTTCTCCTTGAGGGGTTGAAAGCCCGACAACCGAGATCTCCTATGTCTGAGAGCAGAAGATTTATGTCCCAGTTTAAAAAGAGAGAATTTGTTTTCCTCTAGCCTTTATTTTTTTCCCTATCAGGGCTCTGAAGGGATTGAATGATGCCCTCTTTCATCTGTGAGGCTGGATTTTTTTTTCTACATCTACTGAATCAAACATTAATCTCTTCTGGAAACACCATCAGACACACCCAGAAATAATGTTACCCGCAATCAAGGCATCCCTTAGCCCAGTCAGGCTGACACATAAAATTTGCCATGACGTACGTGTTGCAAATATCTTTTCCCACAATGCAGCTTACTTTCTACATTTTTAATAGTATCTTTTGGTGAATGGGTGTTCTTTATTTTCCTGTAATTACTTTTATTATTCTTTCTTGGGTTAGTGTTTTTGGGGCCCTGTTTTAGAGGTTCGACTACCTTGAGATGATGAAAATATTTTCCTGTTATCATTTAGAAAAACATTTTCACATTTTAGGACTTAATTAATCTGGAATTTACTTTTGTATGCAGTAGGGACCAGGTGGTTTTTTCTTCCTTTCCTCTTTCAGATAACCACTTGTCCTTGCACTATTGATTGAAAACATCTTTATCTCCACTGCTCTACTGTGTTACTTTGTCATAGTGAAGGGTGTATATATGTATCAGTCTGTTTCAGGGTATGTTGTTTTATACTTTTAGTGCATTGGGTTATTTCTCAGATTTGGACAACTATGAATAAAGTTTCTATGAACACTTTTATTTCAGTCTTTGTGGAGATTTATGTTTTTTATTTTCCTTGGGTAAATACCTTCCTTATTTTATAATTTATTCCTAGTATTTCATATATTTGACACTTTTGTAAATAGTATATTTTTAGTAATAAGTTTTATTTATTTGGTATTAGGATACAGAATGTTTTTAAAAAAATTTTCTTTTAAGCTAAAATTTACACTCATCAAAATTCACCACATTTAACGTACAATCTTACGACATTGACAAATGCATGTGGTTCGTAACCACCAACAAAATCATATGAAATAGTTCTTTGTAGTAAAACCCTTCCTCCAACCCTTACCCTAGAAACCACTGATCTGTTTTCAGGCCCTTTAACTGTGCCACTTTCAGAAGATAGTACTTGTGGAGTAGTGCCTAAGAAATCTTCACTTAACTTAACCAAAGTCACAAAAATTATCTCGTATATTTTCTTTTAGAAGTTTGTTCTTTTAAGTTTTATTTTAAGTTCTATGGTTTATTTTGAGTTAATTTTTGTATGTGGTATGAGGTATGCATTAAGTTTTTTTGATAATACTTTCAATTTCTTTACAAATGTGAAATAAAGTAGGCACAGAAGGATGAGTATCATATGATCTCACTCATTTCTGGTAACTAGAGAGGCTGATCTCACAGAAGTACAGAGTCTATAGTGGTTAGAAGAAGCTGGGGGAGTGGAGGGGAGACTGTCGAATAAGGAATAGGGAGAGATAGGTCAACAGTAGAAAATAATAGTTACATAGGAGGAATAAGATCTGGTATTCTACTGTACAGTAAGGTGACTACAGTTAACCATATTGTATTGTATATTTCAAGATAACTAGAAGAGAGGATTTTGAATTCCTCTCACTACAAAGAAAATATAGATGTTTGAGGCAATTGATATGATAAATATCCTGATTTGATGATTACATAATATATACATGTATTGAAGATGTATGTGTCAATTATAAATAAAATAAAACTTTAAAAAATCTTATTATTTATTTATCGAATAGCTTTGGCATCTATTGAAAATCAAGGAACCATTTATGTGAAAATATCTTTCTGTTCTATCTGATTCAAGGTATATTAATTTAATTGATCTTTTTAAAGAAAGAGCTTTGGTTTCATTGATTTTCCTCTGTGGCTTTTCTGGTTTTCAGCTTTATATATTTCTGTACTTGTCTTTATTGTTCCATTTTGGCTGTTTGAGATTAGCTTTCTTTTTTTTTTTTTATTTTGTTTTGTTTTTATTTCTTAAGGTGAAAGCATAGATAATTGATTTGAAACCTCTCTTATTTTCTGCAAGCATTTAATGTTATGAGTGTTCTTCTAAGAGATGCTTTGGCTGCATCACACAAATTTTGATGTATTATGGTTTTATTTTTCTTTAATTCAAAATATTTTCTAATTTCCCTTTTGTCTGCTTTTTTTTTTTTTTTTTGAGACGGAGTCTTGCTCTGTCGCCCGGGCTGGAGTGCGGTGGCCGGATCTCAGCTCACTGCAAGCTCCGCCTCCCGGGTTTACGCCATTCTCCTGCCTCAGCCTCCCGAGTAGCTGGGACTACAGGCGCCCGCCACCTCGCCCGGCTCGTTTTTTGTATTTTTTAGTAGAGACGGGGTTTCACAGTGTTAGCCAGGATGGTCTCGATCTCCTGACCTCGTGATCCGCCCGTCTCGGCCTCCCAAAGTGCTGGGATTACAGGCTTGAGCCACCGCGCCCGGCCAGCTTTTTTGACTCATGGATTATTTACCAGCATTGTACTATGCTCTGTGTAATAGGGACACAATTATTTGATCTAGTGCAAAAAAAAAAAAATAGAGTGCCTGAACCACAGAGAACAGGACAGTAACTATTATTAATCTGTAGTATTAATCACAAAACCAACTAAAAGCCATTTGTGGTGAATCCCTTGAACCCTGGTACCATAGATTGGAAAGCTGCAAGAATTATGTAAATATTAAATTTATAATGCCTAGTAAAAGTCCCTGCAAATTTTAAGTCCTTAAGTGTGTCGTTATTTTTGTTGTTGTTGTTGTTTTTGTTTTTTCTTGGCCATCCCTTCCTCACTACTTTAATTGACAATGCCAGCACCATGTATCACATGTTAATACAGGAAGAGAAGCTTCTAATATTTTATAAAAGTTAATATATTCTTAAATGGTTAATAAAATATAAAATTATACACTTTATGGTAACTTCTTTGCACCATTTAAACCACAAAAACAAAATTTAAAGAAGAAAAAATACTAGCACTAGGTAAAAACATTATATATTTTTCCAAACAGTGATATAATAGTCAATTTTTTTCTTAAAAGACTAGGTTTCTTAGTGTCTTGGCATTTTACAAATCAGTAGAATATTGGAGAATTACAAAATAGAAGTGGGACTCACTTCTATCTTTTTTGCTTTTTCTTTCTTCATAATTAAATGGAAGTACTTTTGAACACATTTAATCACTCAGATTTAGTCAAGATCTTGAAAAATTTGTTGGTTGTTGGATATTTTTATATCTCTATGAAAATTCCTGAGCTTTTTTCAGGACATGGCTAAGTTAGTTGCAAACAACTTGATTCTCTCAGGCCTTGCTTTTAAGCACTAATTTTCTTTCCTAGTGAAACAAAATCCTTCTTTGCATTCTAACTTACAATCCTTGAAATATGAGGTTTTCTATCCTGGTTGGTGCGAACAGACACTTATCTCAATCATGCTTAAACATCAGCTACTGTTCTTTCAGGTGTTTCTTTTTCTGGAGATGGGTAATTTCTTCACAGGCATGCATGATTAATAATCAGCTGTGTACTGAAAGGGGACCTTCCAAAGATTTCTGGAGTTCTGGCTTTGCACATCTCCCTTCTCTCTCTGGTAGTATACCCTGCAAATTCTAGGCATCTGGGCTTCCTCAAATTTCCAACTCTGTGTGCTCAACTCAGGGAGACCACTGCATCTGACTGAATTTTCTCTACCTGCACCACACGCTAGTAACTTTCTCCAGCTGAGACAGTCTTAGCGCTTACCTTATTTGTTTCTCTCAGGGATTGCTGTCTTTTTTTTTTGGCCAGACTGTTTCTTAAGTGCTCATACCTCTCACTAGATTTGTACAAGAATCAAATCATAAAAATGATTTGTAAACCACAAAATTGTAATCATTATATTGTTTTACTACTATATGATAATCAACTGAATCTTAGTAGCTGAGTGCTACAGAATATCTTACATTTTTCATGTTAGCATTATAACATATCTAAAAATATAATTTAAAATAATGAAACAATGCTGAATGCATTTTATGATATGAATATATGGGAATTCAAGTTGATCTTAATGGTAAGAAAAATTACTTTGTACTGTAAAGTCTGCTCTACCACAATCTGAAACTCAGAGGCTCAGTTTCTGTTGCATGTTTTTGTCTCATGAATACCCTAATTATTATCTTCTAGTTATCCTTTATTTATTCTTATTCACTGAAACATCTCTGTGATGATATCTTCCTACTGTTTGCTCCACTAGAAATTCACCCTGATTGTGGAGAGTGCAATGTCTCAATTTTTGCTTACTTGAAGAAAACGGTATTTTAAATTATGTAAATAAGTTTTGGATGTCTTTCTTTTTCTGTCACAGATATATGAAGTCTGGGGGTAAGACCTGCAGTAATTTCCCTTAAGGTAAGGACGTTTTCATCTTTTCTGTTTCCATTTGTTTAGAGCTAGCTATATAAAGCACAATAAAAGGGCCTCTTCTGAGAAAGTTGACCTATTCAGAATTCAAATTATGAGGAAACAATCCCATTATCACTGAGACGAGTTTTTCTAAGACAATTAGATATATCCCCTCTTCAAAAATTTCTTTGGCATCACCTGAAATTATAAAATACTTAGATTCTGAATAAAGGAAAGTTTGTTTTTTCTTCATCTGCACCATTTTCAGATACCTAATTTGTATATGCTAATTGATATGATTAGGCTTTGTGTCCCCACCTAAATCTCATGTCGAATTGTAATTTCCATAATCCCCACGTGTCAAGGGAGAGACCAGGTGGAGGAATTGAATCATGGTGGCAGGTTCCCCGTGTTGTTCTCCTGATAGTGAGTGAGTGTTGACGAGATCTGCTGATTTTATAAGTGTTTAGTAGTTCCTCCTGCGTTCATTCTCAGCAGTTCCTCCTGCGTTCATTCTCATTCCTGCCGCCTTGTGAAAAAGGTACGTTGCTTTCCCCTTCCGTCATGATCGTAAGTTTCCTGAGGCCTCCCTAGCCATGCTGAACTGTGAGTCAATTAAATCTCTTTCCTTTATAAATTACCCAGTCTGGGGCAGCAGTATGAAAATAAACTAATACACAAATGAAGAAAAATCAAAGATTAATTTTTATTGCAAAATACTGTAAATTTTATTATGTGCTTAATATTCAATATCTCATAAGGATAATTCTATCAAAGCCCATGCAGACAATAGGAAGACAAGCATGCAAAGTGGCATTTCAATGGCCTTAATTTACCAGTTACTTAGTAAGTCAAGAATATGAGTAGGAAGTGGAGTTAATATAAGCTACCAGAAATCAAAATGTGGATAGATGGATTGAAAATGAGGCAGAAGACAGTCTCAGGAAAACATCTTTATTAGATTTTATGTCTGAAAATATATTCCTGTCATTCAGATTTGTTTATAAGGCCAATGGGAACAAATGGTGGGACATGCTGACTACATGGAGCTGAAGTTAATGCTGAGTGAGGATCAGTTTAGCACATCTAAATCATAGGGTGTGTGTCTATTTAAGGCCAGAACAAGTGGGTTATTCCATGCAGCTAAGCAACGAAGCCTGTTCACAGGTAGGAGGTGAGGCTTTGTTATTATTCTGACCAAGTGGACTGGATTTGGTAAATGATAGCAAACATTAAGTTATTTTAGTATTTGTATAATGGTAGATTATTTTTGTATTTATTTGTGTTCATAGCAAATTAAATGTCAAGTCAACCAAGTAAAATGATTGATTTCTCTCCAGAACATAGAATAGACATTTTAAAGAGCTCTCAAAGCATTAAACTAAATGTCCAAGGGCTATAAAGGGAGACTCCATGGAAAACTGTATTCAAATTGGTGCAGATTGTTATATCAATGCAGTACATGTCCCATTATTAACTATACAGCTCAATATAGCAGGTACGGTACATCTGTGCAGTAACAGGTAAATTGAAAGAAAATAATAACTTAAATTTTGGTACCTCTTTATTTAAATTGGAGAACTCTTTAATCTTTTTTGAATCCTCTTGATTTTTTTTTCTTAAGATAGATGGGTTAAAAATATGTGACTAGGAGATGAAAATTTCAATCTAAATTATAATTATTTCCTACATCTGTTCTGATACATTTAGAATGGTTTGTGCTTGTAAATTAGGTGTTAATGAAATAAAAATGTTGTAACCATGTGGAACATAAGAACTGCAATTGACTGAAGAAAATTCTGTAAATTCTCTAAGGAGACGCGACTGCAAAGAAAGCTCTTGTGTGCTACATACTATATACAAAATTATGTCTTTATACACTTAACTGTTAAATTTAAAGTAATAACCTAAAAATTGCCAAAGGGAAGCATTACTAAGAACTACCTTTTAAATACAAGCATTCTACTTTTATTACTTTGTCTTTACTTCATTTCTGAACCAGTTAGCTACACGCTGTATAAAAGACATAATATGTTACAGCCTTCTAGACTGACTCTGTAGGGACCCAGATTGAGAAGTGTGCCAAATCATCTTTAGAAGGTGAGCTGGTAGCAGTGAGGGTCTGCCTTGGTTGCTTGTTCTTTTTAATGTCCTGGTCCCACTCTCTGGATTGTTGTCATGCAATAAATTCTACTTCTGCTGACTCGAGGATATTTCAGTTATATTTTTGTTAAACAAATGCCCAATTTAATACAATGTATATTTAAGTGATAGATATTTATATTAAAGGGATGAAATGAATAAACCTACAGTGATACCATTCTTAGAAAGCCTTCCAGCACAGTTTGGTATTAGTTTTATTAAATTAAGGTGAATTACTGGAAAGCAGAATTTTAAGAAATATGCAGTTATAATACTGTACAAATTGTATGTAAGTATTATAAAATTGTTTTCATATGTCCCTAAGAACTTAATTCCAATTTGCCTTTTGTTATGGGCAAAATACCTACTAGGTGTTTTGTAGAAACACGTTTAATACTCTGATATTTCTTGGAGGTTGCTAATTAATGAATACATTTGAAAAACAACTTAAAGAATTTACACTTGATGAAATATGTTATCAAATTCAGAGATAATTTGACTGATTATGGTTATACCCAAATTCCAGTATAACACACTAAGATTTATTTAGATGAAACCCCAATACAATTTTGAATTATCAGAAATTTGGAATAATGTTACTTGAACTTTATTCCGTGTTGTGAATGTGTATAGCTTTTCAAATAAAAATGTCCTATTTAAGTAGATTAAATGAAATGCATATATTTTAGGTAAGGTATCAGCTAAGAGAAACTTGTAACTAATTCTCATCATAATTGATGAATTATTGTGTAAGCAGTTTTCTCCAATGGAGGAAAACCTTCCAAGTACATTTCATTTTACTGTTAGACTTGTCATTGTTCTCTGTGTTCTTATTTATTTTCCTTAGTGCTTCATGTTACGTATTTCTCTTTTTGAAGAAGACAAATGTATTAATATTGTCAAAAATTAGTCTTCAAATGACTCCTTATGTGATTCTTAAACATTTTTATGTATTACATTTTTCATCATCTTTACTGCTATTGAAAATGGGGAAAAAGAAGACGTCTGAATATAATTATTGACTAATAGGTTGAAGATTGATTTGTAGACAAACTACATAAATAATAATAAAGGTAACACTTATGGCAATGTTTTGTTATTTGATTATTGTTGTTCTGATATATAGAAACTCAATTTTGTGATTCCTTCCAAGCCCTTAAAGCTAAATGGTGGGATTTCAAATCATGTTAGTCAACCTTAAGGTATTTTCAAAATATTAATTTCCCAGGTTTGTGTTTTCCTTTTCAGCCCTGCCAAAGACATACTTTTGCAGTAAAATATATTTAAAAATTGATAGCCAGCATAAAGGATATTTAATTACAATATTGTTTCTTTAAAAATATTGCTAACAAAAATTTTGTGTTGAAAAATATGGATAGGTGCACATCCTTATTTTCTAGACAACTCTTGATCCTGCAAAACAATAAAAAATGCATTTATTAATTCATTTGAGGGCTCTAAATATGTAGCCTCATGTGCAAATTCCCTTTTACTCTAAGGATGAACATTATTTCTCCCCTTTCATGATTTTTTTTCCCACAATTTGAGCCTAAAATTGAGGAACTATAATTTAAAAAATTCATTGCTCCTGAGAAACTCACTCTAAATCTTACAGATCTCATTTCTTTTTGATTGCTTGATTTGTAACACATTCATTCCTAAATAATTTATTGTTGATACATTTTCCTAAATCAAAGCAATGAGAGAATAAAAGCTACAATTTTGAACCACTTATGTCAACTAATCCCCTTTGGCATTCCTTCTTGTCGATGTTAACTTGACGTATGAATCAGGTTTTGTTAGTTACCACAACATTTAAGAAGCATTGTCTTCTCTATATGTGTTTAATTTTACAGAGGATGAATGATGACTAATGGACATTAATCAAAATAAGTAAAAATTATGACTACTGATATAGAAATTACTAAATTCTCATAATTGATTTGTAATAGCTTTGGGATCTGAAAGGAAACAATCAAAACAATAACATAGAGGAATTGAAAGAAAAGGATTTATCTATACACATTTTTATCTTCCAATTTGAGAAGACTACATTTTTTAAATAGCTCCAAAGAAATTGTATGTACACTGGTAAGTTAGGGTAGTCTTATAAGAGGAATTTTCCTAAACATTTAATCTAACTTTCTCTTTTTTTCCCCCAACATACATTAAACATTTTTCTCTTGTTATCTCTTCCATATGGTTGAGAAATTGTGTCTTCCATATGGTGGAAAAATGTTTGTGTTCTTGGAGCTGACTTTCTGTTGTTCTTCTAACCCACTTAAATAAGTATTACAACATTTCCCTCATCTGTCTTATTTTTTCAGTTATTTACCTCTTTTTCTCTATATATCTACTAATTTTTTTAAATTAATGCATATAAACACATTACTAAAATCTTGGAAAGTTCTAAGGACCTCCAAACTACAAACAGGTTATATTTCTAATGTTTATGTATTAGACTGATAATTGGTACTTAGATCATATTGCCTACGAAACCAGTGTTAAAATATGTTAGTTCTCTAGGTTCTATTGCAAAACACTATAATATACTGAAATAGATTTCACATTAGAACTTACTTTTTAAAACAAAGTTGACTGTTCCATTTTTCTCCAAGCACTAGATGAGAGGTTCAGATTCATTTAAAAAATATATATATATATATAAAATATATGTACACACATATATAACACTGAATATTATACAAGCACTAAAATTCTAGAATTTACATTAAAAATAAATTAACAAAGTTTTATAAGATTTTAGTGAACTAGGAATGTTAACACGAACAATCCTGCCATTTTTCACGTTAACGCTGCGGTTCTATCATTAGTATCATTAGCTACTCTGGGAGGTTTTCTTACTTTGAGTCCCACTAAGTGATTTGAAAACTATGAGAAACAAAATTGTAAATTTCAGGCTTTCAATTTGCCTTCAAGCTTACAAAGTGATGTTCCAGGGAGAAGCTGCAATTAGTGTCTGTAGCTTCTCTCTTCAGTTGTACATGGTAAGAAATGTTTAAGAACTCATAATACACATATCTGCAAAAGAAGGATTGCTTTGAAAAATAGTCATTTTTGGCTGGGCGTGGTGGCTCACACCTGTGATCCCAGCACTTGGGGAGGCCAAGGTGGGTGGATCACCTGAGGTCAGGAGTTTGAGACCAGCCTGACCAACATGGTGAAACCCCGTCTCTACTGAAAATATAAAATTAACCAGGCGTGGTGGTGCATGCCTGTAATCCCAGCTACTTGGGAGGCTGAAGCAGGAGAATCGCTTGAACCTGGGAGGCAGAGGTTGCAGTGAGCCAAGATTATGCCATCACACGCCAGCCTAGGCAACAGCAGCAAAACTCTGTCTCAAAAAGGAAAAAAGAAAGAAAAAGAAAAATAGTCATTTTTGCTCTGTTGAAAAAGCATCAATATCTTTTTCAGTGTATTTCTATTATGAAAGAATGTTGTCAGACATCATGTCCTATAGTGAAATCAGCATGTTTTGTTGTGTTTTTTTTCTTCTCCAACTTAGCAAAGTAAATTGGCCAACTAGCAATCACGTAACCTACAACTATTCCATTAACACTGAACTTATGAGTGTGAAATGCGCATTTAAATAAAAAGTGATAGTAATTTTATTCCAGTAAAAATAAATTTGTTTATCAAAACAAGCCATAGAATCATGTAAAATACTTTTGTCATGTATTCCTATTTCGATTTTTTAATAGTCAGTCTCTTGTATTTCTGATACTAGGTTTTGGGGTGATATACATTATACATGAAAATATTTTCCTTCAAGCACAAAATAGAATATATTTCAAGAAAGCATATCTGGACAATTAGTACCCTGTTTTGTTTTGTTCCATTTGTATTCACTCTTAGGTAATTTGTTCCCCTTCTAATATTCTTAATACTTCTAAGATTGCTGGGTTGATAATTGTTAGTGATGGAAGTTTCAGTACTTGCGACAGTCTTTTTCTACATGTTAGATAGCTGCTATGAGCACTGCACTTCTCTTTTCTCATTCTAGGTGTTAGCTTTCCCTCTTGATCTTTGGTAATGTTTACAACCCTACACTATTACAACAGTTCTTTGCCAATGCCCCTCTTCACATGCAATATTGATTACTTTTCTGTTTTTATTCTTGTGTAGTTAATTGCATTTTTATAACATAAAAATTATCTTAAAAATAAATGATTAAAAGTAAAGCTAAAATAATAGATATGAATAAATATAAATTATGAAATATTTAATATTTTTAAAATATAAAAATTAAAAAGATAAAGTACAATGCCTTTAAAATATTTTTACTCATGTAATATTGTTAGATAAATTGTAGTTTACTCTTAGAAATATCTTGTTGACTATTAAAATCAGGAAATAATTTTAAGTACATGACACGAAATAACACCAATGCAATACATTATACAACTATACTGTTGTATAAGACATGTACAAACTGGAAAGTTTATAACAGCTACATATTTTAGAAGTTTTAAAAGTCTCTTAATGATAAGATGCTCTATTACCTATTTCAAGTTTTGAAAATAGTACTAAATTATAAAATCCACTGTTCATTAATTAAAAAGGAACACATGCTATATATGAATGACTCAGAAAATAAGTTTTCTATGGTTTTATTTATTTATTTATGCTAGTTTCCCTTCTGCTTTTACTCAAAATTGTAGAGCAACTTAGTGCTTATTTCTGGGCCTCTTCTTTTTTGAGCCAAACTCTCTCACTAGATGCCTTGTCCAATTTCATGTCTTCTAAACATGGTCTATTTGTTACATTGCCAGGCCTGACCTAGCTCCTGAGTTTGAGATTATGTGCCCAACTCAACCTCTTTACTTGGATGTCGTCTTCATCGGTGCATCCTGTCAGTTCTGTCTAAAGAATAGAGGTGGCCAGGCGCGGTGGCTCAAGCCTGTAATCCCAGCACTTTGGGAGGCCGAGACGGGCGGATCACGAGGTCAGGAGATCGAGACCATCCTGGTTAACACGGTGAAACCCCATCTCTACTAAAAAATACAAAAAACTAGCCGGGCGAGATGGCGGGCGCCTGTAGTCCCAGCTACTCGGGAGGCTGAGGCAGGAGAATGGCGTGAACCCGGGAGGCGGAGCTTGCAGTGAGCTGAGATCCGGCCACTGCACTCCAGCCTGGGCGACAGAGCGAGACTCCGTCTCCAAAAAAAAAAAAAAAAAAAAAAAGAATAGAGGTATCCATTTTGCTCTGTCTTCATTGCCAGCATCCCAGTTTAGGTGAGCACCCTCTTTGTTTTGGCAATAGCCCTTTGATCTGCCTGCTCCCAGAACTCTTGCTTCTTTGCACTTTGACATTTTCTCTTCTCCTTGCAGGGCAGTTCTTACCCTGGTTTGCCGTTGAATCTCCTCCTTCAGATCTTGAACTCCTAGAAGACTTCCCAGACCACTTCCCTACTCAAAGTAATTCTTTATTATGACACTCTTTTGTTTCCTCTCCTTTCTTTTTGTCTGTAGTACTTATAACCAGCAGCAATTACTTTATTTAGCTTTACTTTTATTTACTTATTTACTTTCATATTTTCAGCTTCCTTCACTTAATTAAAAGCTACAGGTAGATGAAGTCCTTGTTGATCTACTCTATTTCCAGCACCTAGGAAGATCCTTGGTATATGAAAACTTCTTAACTACTTCATGCCTCTTTTGGCAGTATTTATTGCTGTAGTTTTGAAATAGTTTCTAAAGTGTTAAATCATTTCTCTGAGTGATTTAACCTGAAAACAGATAAGCTGCTAAGTTCTGATTAAAACAAAGCAGTAGCTAACCAACCTCAATCCCGTCATTTCCCTAGTCCCCTGCAGAATCCCCATGAGATCCCCACCAGTACTGTTAACTGGTGAAACCATAGTGCTCCTCAGACAACCACTGACAGTTCCTCTACTATTGCAGTACTATGGCTAAATCCTCGTAGTCCTAGTAGGATAGTATAATAGAAATGCATAAAATTTAGAGTCAGAAGATTTGGGAACTATTTACAACTTTACTATTCTAATAGCTGCATTTGATTTTTTTTTTTTTTTTTTTTGATAAGAGTCTCACTCTGTCGCCCAGGCTGGAGTGCAGTGGTGCGATCTCGGCTCACTGTAACCTCTGCCTCTTGAGTTCAAGTGATTCTCCTGCCTCAGCCTCCTGAGTAGCTGGGATTACAGGTGCCTGCCACCATGCCTGGCTAATTTTTGTATTTGTAGTAGAGACAGGGTTTCACCATGTTGCTCAGATTGGTGCATTTGATTTTTATAGGGCTAACCAAATTTGTAACTAACAGTAATTCATTGAGATGACAACAGAAAGGGCTAAGATAATAAATGGAACACCTCTTTCTCTTTTTACACAGTAAAATCATCTTTAAATATTAGATTCTTTTTTCTCTTTTTTTTTTTCTTTCTTTTTTTCTCAAGATGGAGTCTTGCTCTGTCACCCAGGCTGGATTGCAATGGTGTGATCTCGGCTCACTGCATCCTCTGCCTCCTGGGTTCAAGTGATTCTCTTGCCTCAGCCTCTCGAGTAGCTGGGATTACAGGCATGAGCCAACATACCCAGCCAGATTTTTTTCTTTTTGTAACATGGCATTTTGTATACAACCAACATGGTCCACTAGTAAATTCATGACATTTCTCCCCAAATCAGTTCCTTCAGTAGTATCTCTTGTCAGTGATGATAACATTGTTTATCCAATCATCAGATGAGAAACCTTGGAATCATCAGTCATTCAGCCTCATCTTTCCTTGCAGATCAATCAAGTGTCCTGAAATTAACTTCTTTAATATATTTTAAACCCATCATTTCTGCTGACACCTCTCTAGTCTATAACATTATCTTTCAGATGAATTAATACAATGAACTCTTAATTATCTTTCCTAAATATGCTGTTTTCCCACCCCCTGCCAAGTCTGTGGTCCATACAGCTTCTATCTTAACAAAATCTAAATTAGGTGATGTTATTGCGATGCTTAAATCTTTTGTTTCTAATATTTTAATGTGTATTGAAGCTACTTTGGGAATATTGCTAAAGTGATCTTGATTCAACAACTCTGGGATTGAGTCTGAGACTTTATATTTCTAGCAAATTCCCAGATGCCTGTGCTGTTACTCCATGCATGGTGCTTTGAATAGCAAGGACTAGATGATTCCGAACTACACTGGAATAAATATTAACACCTGTTCGTGGTCTATAAATTCGTACATGATCTCCTCCTTGCCTTTAAATATCATATCATCTCTTTCCACTTTCCTTCTCAGTCTCTACATTCTGACCCTTCTTTTGGTTCTGTGAAGGCAGGAAGCTAATTTCTGCCTCAGAGTCTTGGCACAAGTTCTCCCATCTGTTTGGAATACCATACCTCCTACCCAATACTCACCCCTGCCCAGGCAATTTCTACTCAAGTTTTAGATGTCTCAGCCTAACTCTCACTTTCATGGAAGCTTTCCTGGAGGCTAAATATGGCTTGGTTCTTTCTCTTTTAGCTTTCATTACATCTCACATTTCCTCCTCATAGCATATATTATAGTTGTGATTAAATAAGTAACTACATTATTGTCAACATAAATAACAGAGAGGAAAAATCTCTACAAGAAAAGGATGTTTATTTGGGAGTAGGCATTGCAATGGGAATATTCATGCTGTAGTATAGTATACTATTTGTGTATTCAGGGAAGTAAAGGAAGACAAGACAAGGCTTTTTTTTTTTTTTTTTAAGATTACTGAATCGTTTTGAGATAATTATCCTTGGCTATAAGTATTAATATCAATAAGGGTGTCACCAATACACATTTGAATAAGCAGTTGCTGGGCAGATGTCTGCAGAATTTGCGCGCGTGCGTGTGTGTGTGTTTGTGTAAGCTGGTGAATGCCTTTGGGCAAGACTGTGGTTTTTATAGTCTGTGATATAAACAAGAACTGTGATAGTTCTTGTTGTCAGGCATGAGAATCCTCTTTAGGACCTTCCCTGCTACTTTTTTTTTTCAGAGTTTCTTTTTTTCCTTCACTGGTTTCTCCTGGGAAATTGTCAGAGTTTTTAACATAAATAACTCCATATTTATTCTTACAACATTCATATTATTAATACTTGAATATCAGTGACCCCTCATAGATGTAAATTTATTAAGGGTAGTTTCTTTCCTTTGGTTCACTGCTCTATCCTCTGTAGCAGAGTGAATGCTGTATTTCCTGCCTCTAACCATATAGTTGATGACCTCCAAATAGTTATTAACTGTAATTATTTATAATGATACTTTTTTCTTATTGGAAGGGCAAGTTTTATCAGATTTAGAGATGAGGGGATGGCTGGGGGCCCAGATAGAGATGTTGATGATTTTAGCTGATGTCTGTTGAAGAAAACAAAGAATTCCCTAACAGTCATATCCATCCATGGAAAACAAAATGATAGATGGGAGAGATCATCAGCTAATTCCTTTAGAAATGGGCTAGTGCTTGGTCTAGAAATAAACTATCTGTAGTTACTAAAAGTAGGGTGATGAGTAATAGGTAGGATAGGATGGGGGCTGGGGAAGCTGAAGGTAAAAGCTGAGTGGAGAACCTATGGAGAGAATGACGTCTGGGCCATGCCTGATTGGCTGCAAAGGAATCAATGAAGTTATTTTTATTAAGAAAAGAAAACTGGCATAGCAGAAGAGATCCAAAGAGCCAAGAACAGAGTAAAGGCCTCAATTACTCATGGGCTAAAGGAGTGAAATTGAGCGAGGTTCAGAATCAAGGAGAGAATTTGTCTCAAATTCCGGACTAAGACACAATGAGGCCAAAAGTGTAGACTTGAGGTGAGGTAATTATGAAAATTGAAGGGATGGAGATACTCAAGACTGGGCATCTGAGATGAAGCCCCAGGACACTGCAGGACTGCAGGAGTTTTAATGACCATACCACAACTGCTGGCAACGTCTCTGACTCTGATCTTTCTAATGGAGAACAGTGTTATTTGGGCATGACAAGCAGAGAGAGCAAGATCTGGTGTAGGCTCAACACAGCACACTCTGGTGGTCAGAGCAGAGATGGGTATTATATCAGAGCACTCTACTTGCCTCAGTTAACCCTCTTGGATCCTATACCAATCTCAAAGGAGAATATTGTGTGACATGCTAGGATATGCTGATATCGTAATGAATCTGTGGCGAATTTTTGATATAATGGAAGCTGACACTTTTTTGCTTTCTGTATTCATAACCTTCCTCTTAGTGGGCTGTTTTCTTTTTTAAGTCTACTGGATCTCTCAAGCTGACCTAAACTAGTGCTTTTTAAAAATAAGCATGTGAATCACCTGCAAGGCTTGTTATACTCCAGTTGTTACTCTCCCCAGTACTCAGAATTTTGGGTTCAATAGGTCTGGATGTGTTATCTGCTATGCCAATTGATATGTCCATTAGGTTCAGGCACCTAGGTGTGCTTACTCAGTAAGGTTTCACAGTGACTCAATAGCCAATTATATATACTTGAATTTGCAGTTTATTCTGAGGCTTTCACACACAATCAATCATACAATTACTATTCAACACACAGCCAATAGTAACAGAGTGCTAATAAACCACAGCAATGGCTCAAGGGAGCAACACACCAATAGATTAATCGAGTGGGTCCAGAAAACCTTAAGATACCTTAAGTAGGAGGTCACTGCTTCTCCCAAGTAGAAGTTCTGGTGGCAGCTGTCAATATAAGAGAAGCTCTCAGAGTTCTGGGCAGACCCTCCTAAGGCCTCTCAAAAAAAAAAAAAAAGCCTTGTCCTGGCTTTTATGATTCTCCCAGATGGGTCTATTTTCATTATCTCAGCCACCTTTCCCTTTTGTCAGCTCCTTTGAAGTCTCCCATGGTACACAGCAAAAGCAGGTGTTACTTTCCTAACTCAGTCTATTACATATATGTTTATCACTTTGAGGGAGTCACTGTGGGCTCAATGCTTCCTGACATGAGCGACTCCATTTTGAGATATTAGGTTCACAAATTGTTGTGATATATTAAGGTGGGGCTCTATAATTTGCATTTTTAACAAGTTCCCAATCTATGCTCATGTTGTTGGCCCAGGCCACACTTTGAGAACAACTGTTTTAAACCTTTAATCCTACTACTCTATCCAAATTTGTCATCCCTAAGGCCAAAAGCCTATTTAAGTAACATCAGATGATGCCCCTAATCTGAAACACATACATTAAAATTGAAGCAATTTTAGAGCATCTCAAACTTGGCAAAATGTAGTCATCTGTTGAAATATCTACAAATAAGTGAATGACTGATATGTACAACAATTTATCTGGCTTCATTCCACTTTTAAACAGTAAGAACTATGTTTAAGTGAGATAAGTCTAATGAGAAGACCCTCAGGAAATGTCATTAAATGAAAAGGGAAATTTCTGAATTGTGAGGAAGGATTTTCCTGCTTTGAATGTTGACATATTTGGCACAACAAAATTATTTTTGTTTTATTTTCCACTGCGGAGTCCCGATAAGTAAGCAAAAACAAGGAAGGGGCCCCAGGTAGGGTAGAACAATTGTTCTAGGAGATGGCTAATCACAGACTGACTGCTGGCACAACCTCCTGTTCCCAGGTACCTTGTTCATATGAAGCTCCAGCAGCACAACCTTTACCTCATTCTGCACATAGCCCCTTCAACATGACCCTATAAAACTTCCAGTTAACCCCTGCCTCTTTGCAGATAGCGCCTTCTCTGCTGTGCTGCCTGTTGCACTCTTGCAACATATCTCTTTGAGTACAACTGTTTTGGTAAGTTCTTTTTACCACCCACATTGCTGACCTCACCCAATCCCACCTGCAATACTAACTTCCACTTCTGAATCCACAAATCTCCAGTTTTCTCTTTTTCCAACTTTACCATTACATTTATAGCAATTCTTGTTTTTGTTATTTTTAATTTTTTTATTTCAATAGGTTTTTGGGGAACAGGTGGTGTTGGTTATATAAGTTCTTTAGTGGTGATTTCAGAGATTTCAGTGCACCTATCACTGAGCAGTGTATACTTGACCCAATGTGTACTCTTTTATTCACCCTCCCAACTCTTTCCCTGACTCCCCAAAGTCTAATGTATCATTCTTATGCCTGTCCTCATAGCTTAGCTCTTACTTACGAGTGAGAACATAAGATGTTTGTTTTTCCATTCCTGAGTCAATTCACTTAATCATAGTCTTCCAATTACATCCAGATTGATGGGAATGCCATTATTTCATTTCTTTTTATGGATGAGTAGTATTCTATGGTGTGAGTGTGTGTGTGTGTACTACATTTTTTTATCCATTTGTTGATGGCATTTGGGCTGGGTCTATATTTTTACTATTGCAAATTGTGCTGCTATAGACATGTGTGTGCACGTATCTTTTTCATATAATGACTTATTTCCTTCTGGGTAGATACCTAGTAGTGGGATTGCTGGATCAAATGGTAGATCGAGATTTCTTTAAGGAATCTCCATGCTGTTTTCCATAGTGGTTGTACTTTTTTACATTCCCACCAACAGTGCAAAAGTGTTCACTTTTTACCACATCCATGCCATCATGTATTTCGTTTATTTTTTTGATTATGGCCATTCTGGCAGGGGTGAGGTGAAAACAGGTGTTGAAATGGGAATTGTGTGCCTAAAGAAGAGGAAGGAGTCTGGATACACAAGTAAATTTTGTAAGCTGGAAACTACCAGTTTCATATATTTTGATCATCACCCAAAAAATTGCCATATCAGTTAAGGTTTGTCTTTCATTGTCTCCCCAAGTGTGAGCATATTCCATTGTTTAATAGCATCTGTGTAAGAAGCATTAATTTTTTTCAAGGATAATTTTTCAATATGGCACCTGTTCAAAAACTAAATTAGACTCTGAGACTGCAGTATTACTTCCTCTTACATCACACAACATTTCAACGAAAATGCACAAGAATGCTTCCATTGGCAGCAGTTATATATACATTTTTTGTAGTGTCCTGTTTAGGCAATTTTTAAAATAACAGAAGAGGTATTAATTGCTATAGTTACCTCAAAGGTAAAATCTCAACTTAAATTCAATGGCTTGGCTTTGCATCTTGATATAAGTCTTAGGGCAAATAATCTAAAGCCAAAATATAATCGCAAACTATTATTTTGCATTTTAGCCTTTATTAGGGAGACATAATAGAGTCCACTGGAAGATGAGCTATGGAAACACTCTTAAAAGCTGTCAGTCTTATGTGCTCACTGATCTTTGAAAGAGGCGATATATATATATATATGTGTGTGTGTGTGTGTGTGTATATATATGTGTGTGTGTATATATATACATTATATATATACACACACACACACATATATATATACGTGTGTGTGTGTGTGTGTATATATATATATATATTTTTTTTTTTGTAGATGGACTCTTGCTCTATTGACCAGACTGGAGTGCAGTGGCGCAATCTTGGCTCACTGCAACCTCTGCCTCCCAGGTTCAAGCCATTCTCCTGCCTCAGCCACCCGAGTAGTTGGGGTTACAGGCATGTGCCATCACACCCAGCTAATTTTTGCATTTTTAGCAGAGACAGGGTTTCACCATGTTGGTCAAGCTGTTTTCAAACTCCTGATCAATAGGCCTTGTATTTTTAAGACAGTAAATGTATTTTTAGAATTCAGAGCTTCTCAGTTTTCTTACTCAAAAAGTGTTTTTAAGGATTTAAAATCCAGTAAGCATTCAGTGGATATGTTTTGTGTTTTGTCTTCCCTTTAACTGCAAATAGAAAAGAGATTCTCCTGTATGTCACTCAGCAATTCTTCAGCCAAGATATATCCAACCATATTACAATAGACATGGTAATTTCGTAGCTTTTACCAGCTTGTAAAAACCCATAGTATTTAGAAAATAAAAGGATATTCAAATTGCTCCTATAAATTCAAACTGTATCCGTTTTGAGAATATTTCCTGTAACATATTAGAAGTAAGGGAGATTTTGAAATTAAGATTCATAGCCATTTAGTATTATCCTTACCCACATGAACAAAAGTAGGAAAACTGGGTCTTTTATTCTATTTCAGTCTTACAATTTGATTACTGTGATAGTAGATTTCCTTAGCAGTTTTTGTTCAGCATCACATTGGACCCTTTTGCACAAGATGTCTTTACATTGTTCTCACAGTTTGGTCACTTTACAATATGTTATACTTACCAATATTAATATGTAATAATGAATAAACTTCAGGCTGCACGTGAGGAGCATATTGTCTTTGTAGATTGAATTGCAGTAAAGATTTTCCAAATGCCAGAATTGAGTCCATTTGAAACCAAGCATAGAAAGGTTTGGATCCTCATATTTTTTTAATGGATCCTTTTTCACTTTTTGGCCAAAAAGTTTATTTTCATAAAATGACTCCTAGGCAATTGCTACAACTATTATACAGATATTCAGGTACTCTTTCAGCTACTTCAGTTTGCCCAGTTACTCCTTCTGCTACTATAGCTACTTTGCCAGACCCAGCTTCTCTAATCACTTATTCTGTCTGACCCACCTACTCGATCATAGGTCTCTACAGCTGTCCTAGCTACTTCAATTAAACAAGATGCTGTGGTGAACTAAGCTTCTCTTTCAAGTGATGCCACTCTTCTTTCAGATGCACATTCCTTTCTTCAGTTAGCCCAGCTACTCTGACTGAACCAACTATGCCTAACAAATTCAACTATTCTCATCTTCAAGGCCAGTATTTTTGTTTCTCAAAGTCTACTTTTACCCTTTATGATCCTCATGTTTCATCTATTTATTTTCGTATCTCATCTTCTCTTTGAATGCCTTAAAACTAGAGTAGGCATCTTGCCCCAAGAATTTCTATTTCCTCTATAGGCTTAGGACTTATGTATTCATCCCTACTTTGTCCACTTCGGTAGAATGTGGTTGGAGCTCCTATTCTCATTTCTTATTTATGCTTCTGGCTTCACCCTGTTCAGATCCCTATGTTCTTTCTCTTCTTTCAGAAATGTAGTTTCTGCCCTACTCCCCCGAAAAACTAAAAGAAAAAAAATTAGCAGTAGGACCCTATTTCCACCTAAAATCTTACATGGATCCATGAAATTAAAAAATCAAAATAAAAGTGTTAATGCTCTAATAGGATGTCTTACACCTCTTGACTTCCTATTTTTTTTTTTCTCCACAAATTAGTGCATAGGGCAGAAGTACAGAACACAATTTGAAAATCGATGACCCAGCACAGGAGTTTGCAAACTGTATGTGATGGTTTCAATTTAGGCCACTGCCTGTTTTTGCACAGCCTTTGAGCTAAGGCTAGCTGTAGCTAGCCTTTTAAAGGATTGGAAAAATAAAATGAATATTTCTTGACATGTAAAGAATATTGTTAATACTTCAGAGTCTGTGAATGAAGATGTATTGAAATACAGTCATCTCATTTGCTTATGTATGACTTACAGCATTGGAGTTGCAGACACCCTGTGGCCCACAATGCCTAAAACATTTACTATCTGTTAATATGTAGAAAAATGTTGTCAGACACTATTGTAGAATATGGGCTCTGACAGGTGTTCATGCCTAGAAATCATAGTACACTTCAGGAAATATAATGACATACAACTATTTTCAACCTTAAGTAACTAAAAAAATGAGGAAGAAATTATCTTTTCTAGTACATGTAACATTGTGAAACCAAAGGCTTAAGAAATATCTGTAGGGAAGAATGTAAGAGCTTAAAGTTAAGGAAAATACATATATTTTTATACTTTAGAGAAGAAAGCACCATTATTCAATTTTATCAGCAGGCATACTTTTGTCCAGTTCATTGAATACCAGTATTTTGAAGGCACATCATTACAGAAATTCTGAACCAAGGGCTCCTGGTATTGACCTTCAACCCATTCTCTGACTCAGCTCTAATAGGGGCCAGAAAAATATCCTAACTTATTTCACCTGTCAACTTCATCATGCCTAAGGCTGACAGAATGCTCATGCTCCACATTAATCCAGACCCTCTTTCAATCAGTGCTCAGTTAGTTTGAGAGAAATATAGCCAAACTGAAATTTATGTTGGAAATTAATACCTTTAACAAATCTAGAAAATGTTGATTCAGATAATATTTGAGATGATTCTTAAAAATAGGAGGCATTTTGACTTAGTGGAAATTGGAATTGGAGTAATAATTTAGATGGAAGGTATAGTTTGAACAGAAACCTATAGGTGGAAGAATATGATATGTATTTGAGAAATATATGTATTTCCAAGTGATTAAAATGAAGGGTACATATTAATTTGAACATACAGGTTTAAATTATGTGAACCTTCTTGAATGTGAAAATAATTTCATAAAGCAGTTGGAGAACCTCTCGATTTTTTTTTTTTTTTGGAGACGGAGTCTCGCTCTGTCACCCAGGCTGGAGTGCAGTGGCTGGATCTCAGCTCACTGCAAGCTCCGCCTCCCAGGTTTATGCCATTCTCCTGCCTCAGCCTCCTGAGTAGCTGGGACTACAGGCGCTCGCCACCTCGCCCAGCTAGTTTTTTGTATTTTTTAGTAGAGACGGGGTTTCACCGTGTTAGCCAGGATGGTCTCGATCTCCTGACCTCGTGATCTGCTCGGCCTCCCAAAGTGCTGGGATTACACGCGTGAGACACCGCGTCTGGCCCAGCCGCAATTACCAAATTTTTGAGTGGCGTAAAGCAGAGATGATAGACTTTCAAGAAGTGATCTAAAATGGAGAGCAGTTGGAAGCTGGTTTTGCTGGCCCTGACATGAGCTGGGATTGTGGCAATTACAAAAGGAAGGGAGGTAGCATTCACAGAAAACATTACAGGATGCCATCCGTGGATGAGATGGTGAAGTCAGAAAGCACAACGATGTTTAAAGCATGAGTGACTGATGTCTAGATACGTGTGCAGTGGCATCAAGTCAGGAAGAGGAGCTGAATTTAGGAGCACAATTAAGCTCCTTTTTATGTCTTTTTTTTTTTTTTTTAACAGAGAGATACTAAAAAAATTGTTTCCTCACTTTTACCGGTGAGTTTCTTGAGTAGAATCTGGCAGTCTAAGTCATTCCTACAAAGTGAAAAGCTAACCGAAGAAATTAATTGGCCTATATTTTCAGTAATGTACTCTACATGAAGAATAGACAGAACAGATGTTTTCTGTTCTAAATTGTGTGCGTTGTCTTTTAGTTTTCATTTGTCATGTGATAGTAAGCATTGTTTCAAAGAGTTTTTAATTTTGAGATACATAATACACTCTTCGGGAGGTTGTCACTTCATGTGAAATTCATGATGCAAGACTCCCACTGTGAACTGTATTCAAGCACTTCCAAGTCAGAATGGATCTACAAGGAATGTCTCCATGTACTTGTATTTTTTATTAATATGTACTTGAATCAATTGTTGCACTATGTATTAGGTAGCTAGAATAGTTTAATGTGTAAACATAAAGCTATAAACTTCTGTTTATGCATTTTATAAGCTATAAGTTTACATATAAACTATAAATTATACTTTACAAAAAACTATACATTTCTGGTCGTTTTATGTACTTTGCATGTTGAGCTTGTAGTTTAATGTGCACACATGATATTTTCATATATGACAATATGAACTCCAGTACAATATTTTAGAGTAAAAGTTTTGTTTCAAACATTTCTGTACAAAATTAAGTGCCTTAAAGGAAATTAAGTGATTGGGCATTATTCTTAGCATGGTGTGGTTAGGGTATTTACATATTGAATATCAATATTTCTTGTCCCATGTAATTTACAATCTAAATATTGCATGAATGAGTTATCTGTCATAGGAGAAGTCAATAGGAATGATTGCCATTGATAATCTTGAGATGACATAATTTAAGATTGAGATGACATAATTTAAACTCAACAATGATAGACACCAAAGCATATTCATGTACTGATCACGTGGGTGTACATATTTTCATACAAAGGAGTCACAGATACATAACACAAGTGCTATGCAAGTTTTGTTGGGGAAAGAAAAAACCTATAAGCAGAGAAATAGAGCACATGCATCATGTGAAATATAATTATTCCACCATTTAGTCCAGACATGGATGGTGTATGCATCATGGCCAATGAGCCACTAGTGAGGGGTCCTGTCCATGTGGTGCTTTATGTATTTATAGACTGGGAGTAATGGGAGCCCCCTGGTGAGAGAAGGAGCCTTGTTATACAAAAGAGGAAGTCTCCAGAACCTAGCGGTTGGCATCAGCCTGTTCTTTTGAGATAAGTTAGACCTTCTGAGACAATTCTTTGCTAAGACCCCAAAAGCAGAAAATAAATAAGCCTTTAATTTGTGTTTCATCTTCTAGTAATATGTTTTTCTATTCTTAAGGAAAAGATTTATTGATAGTTTAAAAATGTAATTATGTTGATACCTTGAATAGACATGTTATAGATGGAAACATTAAACTAGTAATTTCTTGTTTATCCTTCTGTGGTTGAGGTATTTCAAAGTTAAGCAAAGCTTGGAACTAGATATTTTAGTCTCATTGGACATTATGAGATGCATGACTTTAGTTCTACTCAAACCACATCCTATTTCCCTATTTAAAACAATGTTTTTCACTTGTTTTCAATATGTGGAATACATTATATATTTAGAATATGCTAAATATTGAAACCTAATGTGTATAATAGTTAGAGGTAACTTTAAATAGCAGAAGCAAGGATATGTATTAAAGTATTTAGTAAAGTCATCGTGGCCTGCCCTAACAAAGTGACCAAGAGTCAGGACCCTGCTTCCCTTTGTAGCTTTTCACCTTATTGTACATAGCTGTATAACCCACAGTAATGCAGGTGTGACCCTCTGCAGTTTGGGAGTGACATAAAAATTTGAACTAATGTCAGAAACACTTTTTTGTCAATTTTTCAAAGTCTTGCCGGAAATTTCTAAACCTCTAAGACACTCCCTGGCCATGTCTAGTCTGGCTAGCTCAGAAGAAATTCACATGGGAAACTTGCTAGCCTATCTCATACTTGTAATCTTTTAAGTATTTCCTTGTCTTATTCTTCACACATCAATTCAAACACCATTCCCTTCTCCTTTCTGTGTTAATTAAACTCTGCCATCTATTTATATATATAATTGGTTCAGAACATTCTTCTGATTCTAAATTGTGTACAGACCTACTCAAGTGTGCAATAAATGTGTCATTATTGTTATACATGCTATTATGATTTTGAACTGACTTTTATCAAGCCAGCATTCCCAAGAACAAAACTCTAAGCTCACTCAAATCAAGGTGGCCTTTGGCAAATCAGAAGCTAAACCTTTTTTTCCTACATAATCCTCATGGTAATCCTCACATTCCTAGTATATCTATGTTCAAGGGAAGTTGCTTTAAATTACTCAGGAAATTGGGGAATTTGGTATTAGATAATTATTATCTGCTCAGGATGAGAGACATTAAAAATTCTGTTATTACTTGCTCTCCAGTCATACAGTTCACAAAAATTACAACTCCTTGCCCCACTCTGACCACAATGTCTCTTCGTGTTTGAAATCTACCCACTCTACTTCCAGCTGCTTCTGTTTTCTGTACAAGGGAAAATGGAAAACACCTGGCTGCTCTCTGCTACTGCTCTAGGAGTCATGGGAGATTCTCTGAGGTTATCCAGATGCCCTCTGCACAGACATGTTATTCAGCCTTTTGTATTCTACTGTGTTTCATTGATGTCCACAAATGCAAATCCCAGTGTATACAGGAAAATGTGAATGATATTTTTTTCCTTCTCATTATATTTTCCATTTAGAATTTTATAACGTACAGATAAGACAACACACTTTTCAATTGTCTTCTCATGAGCTTTTTTAGCTGTAATCACTAAGTTCTTACAATGTGGTCAACACACCTGCCTTCCACCATCACCAGCGAGGATAGGGAAGGGTCCCTTGAACACAGTGAGAAGAGCCATTCCCTTATCAGAAAGAATGTTTATTTTTTGTCCAGCATGGCTTGAAACTAAACTAGGAGAGTGTAACCTTATCCTATGAGAAAGAGGCAAAAGAAACTATTAATTGGAAGGACCCCCTGGACTGTGAAGCAATGGTCTGGCAAGTTTTAGGAGGAGATAGGCAAAGGCTCATGACAGGTGATGTAGGCTCTGCTGGGGTGTGGACAGCACTGGAAAAAGCATAAATAACACCTGCTGACACACCACACCATCATCACTGGGGGCTATAGCACAAAGGTAGCACTATCACAGAAACATGGCCAGGCCATGGGCCCACACACAGGTTCAACCTCACATGTCAGTGATAAACCATTGGTAGCCAAGAGATCTGGGTCTCATTCTATGTCAGTATCACCCCAAGTCAGTATTTTGGCATGGTTCTGTTGACCCAATCTCACATAATTCTGTATTGGGGATACCTTGCTGAACAGTGGGAGTGATTCATTTGCGACGCTGCCATCCTGGAGCCACAGCCAGTCATGGGTCTTGGATGACCTCATTAGGCTTGTGTCCTGGATTTCTTCAGGATACCTGATGAACAGCACGTGAATGGTGTTAAAAAGATTCCCCAAAGTAGAGAACTAGAATATAGATCCAATGTCCAGGCACAACCCTCCCCATCCAGCCTACCTATATGGTACTACTGGCCTCTGCTTGTCCAAGGCATGAGAGGGGGACCTCTGACCAAAAAAGTATTATGCCCAAAGCATAGGGCCTCCCACAACATTGGGACTTGGACACCTCTTACCCTTCAATGAAGAGTATTATACTCTTCCATCCTTTGGAAGCTAGGAAGCTCCATATAAAAGATTTTCAGATACCAAATCTTAGAAAATTCTCAACAAAGTAGCTTGTCCCCACTGTGAAGTCCCACTAGTAAACCATGCTTCTTCTGTACATAGAACACTCAACACTGTTAAATATGAACAATCAATGATTCAAAAGTAATTGAGAAAATCCGTTTGAAAAGACAGCAAAAATAAAAGGAAATTGCAGGAAACAGATAATGTAGAGAAAGCTGAATACTTACAAATCACTATACTATATTCTGTTTACTCAGGAAATACAAGAAATGTTGCATGCGAGTAACAACATTGATTATCTAACAATAAAAATAAATAGCAATAGAAGCATCCCCCCCCCCC
>NW_012115932.1:8909359-8919668 GCF_000951035.1 Colobus angolensis palliatus
TAAGTGCTATTATTATTAGAAGTAGATTAACAGAAGTAGTAGCGATTATAGTAATATTAGGAAATATGATTTAAATCATTTAACATTACCTGTGTGTGAGTTTTGCAAGTTGGCAAATTAAAGTCTAGTTAAAAAGTAGAAATATGGTTAATTGCCAATGACATACTTTATGCCTCTTCTTTATTCCTCTTTTCTCTCAAATATATGCAGTTTGGTTAATGGCTCATAATCTTGCCTCTCTCTGCATTTCAACCCTGAGCATTCTTTAAATTGTCACTGCCACATCTCTACTACTCCTTCAGAATTTGTAAGTGGGCTGGCATCTTTAGCCCTAGGATGGTGGGGAGAAAAAGCCATACCAGTCTGTGTAGGTAACATCACTAATTTTCAACTCATCTGCAACCATGTTCCATACACCTTTTATCCTTGAGCCACATATTTTTTGGCTAGTAGTGATTAATTTAATTTTAAATAAAAGTTTAAGCAAAATCACAATAACATGAGAAGCACCTGAAGTAATGAAATAGTTTCCTTTATTGCAAATTTTATTTTAAACCTCCCAATTATCATCTTCATTGACAATGAAATCAAGCCTTAATGCTGAGTTGCTGTTAATTTTTAATGCTACTTATATTGTTTAATACAGTGTATAAATTGACACTGAGTCTTTTAGTAGAACTAAGCTTTGACATTCTCTGTAACTATCCACTCAAAACTAATATTTTCAATCAATTAACCCCTCTTTACCCCCGACTTCATTATAGACCATATAAAGCAGCATAGAATATTTAACATTTTATAATCTTTTTACATGAAAGTTCACTTTTAGAAAGACAAAATCATTAGAAATATAATAAAGTTTTCTCTCTGGTTTTAAAAAAGAGTTATAGGCATATAGTATTATAACTGGAAATAACTTCTCAGCAAATTTTCTGCATTAGATTTTTTCCTGTTAATTAAGTGATGTTATGTTCATCTAACTGTTCTGCATGAAGCAGAGTATTTGGAATCAGAGTCTATCCTTTTAGGAAAAGAAATATGACTGGGAAATCATAGCAGTTCACTGAAATCCTCGGGTGAGTTTTTACCATCATGGTGCTTGGGCACTAGCTCTTCTGTGACTTTCACCTTGAATTAAGGATGCATTTGTTAAGGCTTAGCTTATTAAGGCTAGCTGGTGTTTTCTCATGGGTGCATAGCTCTCACTGCTTCCTTTGGGAATATGTAGGTGCCTGTCTAGTCTGGATTTCAAATACTGATCGAGAATCATAATTAAAGCATAGCTGCAGTTTCATGAATATTCAACCACTCCATAAAAAGGATTAACTTACGCCATAGATCAATTATATGGAAGTTGATAAACTTCATCAGTAAGTATGATATTTTCAGGAAACAAATTCAGGTATGAGAGAAAGGTCATTTAAAAATGTCTTTTGTATAATTCAAATTAATCATTTTGTGTGATAGCAAATTTCATGTCGTCCAATTTCCAGGTTTTCCCGAATGTTTTAGGTTTAAAATCCATCATAGCCTGTTCTCATCTTTCCTGCCCCATTCTTTTTCCTGGGATGGTATCTAAAGTCCAGAGTGGGCAGCACTGGGAGGGTGTTATGACTCGCACAATGATATATCCTGGAAGAAGCCCCCAGTAATACCGTTTTATCCTCCGTGATGTAATTTGCCCATTGCATTGCTGTCTTTTTCTGATTATGAAATGTTGGTACCTGCTGCCAAGATATCCATATTCCCACTTGGTCATTGGCTCTACTGTATACTTAGTACACTGTAGCATTAAATCTCCTGGTCCTGGCTTAAGATCTGCTTTGAATAAAGGAAGCTTCTGTGTTGTTCACTGCCATCCGGAGAAACCAGTGGCTGCTCACTGCAACATATTGAGTTTACATGTAGGTTCTGAAAGGCTTGGATTCCTTAAATGGCAATTCTACCCTTTTCTTTCACATCTTGAGTTTGAGGAGAGCTCTGTGGATTGTGTGCCAGACAAAAAGTGAGGCACAATTCTTCTGACTCTTAATTTCTCATACCTGTCTGGGAGTTTTGGTCCATACTCCAGCTAAACCTGGATGTCCTGATGAATGCAGAAATTCTGATCAATGTTTAAGCCTTGTATATTCTATTCTAACTCCACTTCCTGTCTAGCTGGTAGGTCTTTATTTGGTTTAGAGGATGACAGTGTCAAGCAGGTTAAGGAAAAATCACCACCACCACCACCACCACCACCAAAGTTTGCTAATGTCTCCCTACATCAAGCAGACACACTTTTTTGAAAGTCATGCTTATGACTAATATTCTGGGAATGTGTTAAGCTGTGATTGAGTGTTTTGATTAGAAATTGCTCCATAGACCATCATTAGGTGGAAATTATGATTTGAAAGTCAATGCATTACATTCAAATCATGTCAATATCTGAATATTCCCTTCAATCACAACCTTTAAGGACATCAAATGTCATGACAATTGAAAGTCAGGAAAGTGAGAAGAAAGAAAGAAGAAAGAAATGCTGGAGCTTTACACTCATATTATTTAGGCCCCAGTCTCTTCAGGTTCAACGTAACCAACATTCACACAACCCACAAAGTCCTTCTCCTCCTCTGATCAGTGCTGTCCCCCCACCACCACCTACTGAGGCATACTATGCCCTTAACTCATATTATTTGTCTTCCTCTTTTCAAAGCTTTAGCACAGTGCTTCGCATATAGAAGTTCAAATTTTATGAATGAATTACTGTTGATTTATTTTATTTTTTACCTTTAAAATATAGTCTGCAAGTTTTAAAAACAATGAGCTTGCTGGAGTGTTTCAAGTAAAGAACCTGATCAGAGTTCTTTGGAAAGAAGCACAATGTGTGAAGGGTGGTATGGAGTTGATGGGCAGGAACAAAAACACAGGTAAGGTTGAGACTAATATGGTTCACAGGTCAAGGTTAAGAGCCAAAGAGCAGGTTCAACACAAACTTTAAGGTGAGGATTGATAACTCAGAGGGTCTCTGTATCTGTCTAAACCTCTGAGCATGAGGAAAGGCTGGTTGGACTCTGCTGAGACTGTAGCAAGCTGATTAAGAGTATTCCAAGTGCTCATTGTGAGGTCATCCAGTCATGTACACAAATCCTCATTTGCTCTTTATGACTTTGTAAACTTAAGCTACTTTAATTTCCTGAGTTATCTTTCTATATAATAGAATACTGATAGGACTTACAATTTAGGATTAGCAGTAGATCTCTTTAGGTACATTTAAAAAACACATTTATTCCCTGTCTTTCTCCTAGGTTATTTTGTGGGTTCTTTGGAGATACTGGGGGATGAATTACTAAATCTCTGTTAGCTGACTATGATTTCTGCCTCAGTCTTCTCATCTGATTTTATAGGTCCGATGGATATTTTCTAAAGCTAATGAAATTTAAGCTTAGGGACTCCCAAGGAAGTGCATAAGCCCTTTCCAAAGCCCTGTGACAGGCCATAATAATGTATTTAAACCATGATGTTTTAATTTTTTAAAACTAAGATATTTTTGTACTGTCTTTTCATAATGCCTTTCCCCACAACAAATTCCATTCTGTAAGTCCCAGATCATCTGGACCTGCCCTTGTTCACAGTTCTTTTTTCTGAGGTCATCTCTCTCTTCAAGGCATCCCTTGAGCTCACAATCTTGAACAACTACAGTCTCACATTATTTTAAGAGTTCCACATCTGGTCCGTGCATCTCAAACCTGATCTGACTCTAATCCATCATTTTCCTCAAACTGTAGGGGAAGCACATAATCTTCTTTGGTTATTTTCTTCTCCTCAACCCTACTCAGTTGCATTGAGCCCATGAATCAGATAATTTTATAAGGAGGGGTCTTCCCAATGCTAACCCTCACTATATTTTTAAACTCCTCTATAAGTAAGAGAATCAGGACTCATACTCACCATCAATTCTTTCCAAAGAAATTGCACTCATGAATTTCAACTCCTCTGCATATTTCGAACATTCTGTGTAGTCTGGAGGTGGGAGTCACCTAACGATCACACAACAAATTATTGGAAACTTCTTTTGCAAATCCTGCCTTTGGCATGTAGCATATCATATTGGAAAGTGAAAGGTACTTATGTTCTTAGCACCTGATAAGGGTTGGCAGTGTCCCCACCCAAATCTTACCTTGAATTGTACTCCGATAATTCCCACGTGCTGTGGGCCTGATGGCAGATAATTGAATCATGGAAACAGTTTCCCCCATACTGTTCTCATGGTAGTGAATAAGTCTTATGAGATCTGATGGTTTTATCTGAAAACTTTTGCTTGTTTCTCACTCTGCTGTCTCAGTTTGCTGTCTTATGAGACATGTCTTTGACCTTCTGCCGTGACTGTGAGGCCTCCCCAGCTGTGTGGAACTGTAAGTCCATTAAACCTCTTTCTTTTGTAAATTGCCCACTCTCAGGTATATCTTTATTAGCAGCACGAAAATGGACTAATACAGCACCCCAGATGAACTGAATGAGGACATTACAGTTGTAGCAACTGTTTCACATGTATAAAACTTGAGGAATACCTTGAAAATAGAATTCAACAGATGTTAGCTATTACTGTTTGAATCCCTACAGGAACTGGCCCTGGATATAGTAATGACTCAATACCCCTGAAACAATGTCTGGATCTTTAAAACAAGTATTTTAGAAAATTGGAAGAAAAAGACAGGAAGACTGGCGTGTAGGATATGAATTTTTAAAATATTAAAGCAATGTACTTTTGATTAAAATGAAAATATTGCAAACAGAAACAGTCATATTTCTAATTTGGAATGTATACTTTATATTTTTTTTAGATGAAGGAATTTTATATCCCAAATTCCAATCACAAGTTATCTGTAGAATTTTACTTTTTTTTTTTTTTTTCCTGGTAAGGATCAGCTTAATTTAATTGCACTTAACTATCATAATTTACATCTTCCCTGTAATAGACAGTCAATAAAAATAAAGTGAGAAGAGTGTATAGATACTAAGTTTAATTTTTTATTCTTTCCATTTTAGGTAAAATGTAAAACTATGGTGATTATTTGCAAAAGTAATTGCATAAAATTGACTACATTTAAATTTACAGAAACATGATTTTATAGAGCAAGAGAAATAGAGGCAGCCAGAATATAAAAGTAGGTAGATTAGACTGAATAAGCACTAATAATATTTATTTGAACTCTACCTCATTCTTTAGCACAATATTCTTTGACATAAAACAAAAGATATGGGTGGATTATTTACTTGTTTTACATTTCATATTCTAAGGAGAAAAACATGCAACTAATTACCATGCTCAGAAAAGAAAACTACTCACATGGAAAATGAAATTTGAAAAACAATGCACATATATTTCTGCTCTAGTAGTGCAAGAAGGAACTTACACATCAATCTCTTTAAGATTTGAATTTCAAGTTCTTGAGAGTTTATAGTCCCCCTAAGTTGTCTGTTGTATATGTGAATGTTTTAAATGCTTAAAAAAATACTATAAATTATTTTGACTGTTTAAATTACAGTACACATTCTCTCAGTTTGTATTTTATCTGTATTTGCCTCTCATTTTATAATTAAGTAGGAGAGAGATAAGAGAGCAAAGTGAAAGAAGTTTGTACTAACATAAAAATTATAAAAATCAACTTTTGACTCAAGGGTGTGAATTCTTAGAGGAAACAAAAATGATGATCATCAAAGCCATAATAAGAAAAACAAATATCAGTAACTATAATGACTATATTTGGGGTTTTGTCAAACTTTCTTTCCTTAAAGATGCCACAACTCTATGAATTTTGCTTTGTCTGTGTGGTTTGGCTGGAGGGAATCACAGGTTCTAACCCAGAAGAAGGCACGTGACTTGCAAAGCACCAATTATACTACTCCAACTCCCTGCCTGATGGGATTGTTTCAGGGATGGACACATGTCCCAAGCTGACCGGAATTTCCCATGTTTTCAGAGAAGCTTAAAAAATGTGTTTTTATACTTTGGAAATTCCAAGCTGTATAGGCAAAACAATCACAAGCTGCTAGAGAACAATGTTCCTACCATGTGGAGAAAATCCCCTTGCTGAAACCAACACAGAGGCAAGCCGAACTTGGAGACAGAGAAAGAGAGCTGGAGACGGAGAAGCAGTCTAATCACAGATTGAGATCTCCATTCAGCAGAGTTTAAAGTTAATTCTACTCTCTGATCACTTAATTAATTTAATTTTTTTAAATTAATTTTTTTTTTTTTGGCTCAGTTTTGTTTGAGTTGAGTTTCTTTCACTCACATCTAGAAAGGTAGACCTGATTGGGGGATGATGAATTTGGGTCTAGAATTGTGTTAAGTACTTATAGAAATTGTCATGTTGAATTCCCACAATTCTGTGAGTTTTTTCAAACTGGGGATATATAAAGAGGCAAAGTGACAACCTCAAGAGATCCATAACTAATCAAAGGTGGAGCAGAGTTAGACAAGGGAAAATACACTTCCAACAACTGGATGAAATGAACAAATTATCAACGCAAATTTTTATATCTCCATTTCTATATTGTTCTGGTGATACTATATTTCCTGTATGTTGACCGTTGTCCTTTTCATGAGCGTCTGCCTTTTTCCATTTTTTTTTTTTTTTTTTTTTATACTTTAAGTTCTAGGATACATGTGCACAACGTGCAGGCTTGTTACACAGGTATACATTTGCCATGTTGGTGTGCTGCACCCGTTAACTTGTCATTTACATTAGGTATCTCTCCTAATGCTATCCCTCCTCCCTCCCCCAGCCCCGTCACAGGCCCTAGTGTGTGTTCAACACTTGGACACCCTGTGCCCAAGTGTTCTCATTGTTCAATTCCCACCTATAAGTGAGAACATGTGGTGTTTGGTTTTCTGTCCTTGCGATAGTTTACTCAGAATGATGGTTTCCAGCTTCATGCTTGTGCCTACAAAGGACATGAACTCATCCTTTTTTATGGCTGCATAGTATTCCATGGTGTATATGTGCCACATTTTCTTAATCCAGTGTATCACTGATGGACATTTTGGTTGGTTCCAAGTCTTTGCTATTGTGAATAGTGCTGCAATAAACATACGTGTGCATGTGTCTGTATAGCAGCATGATTTATAATCCTTTGGGTACATGCCCAGTAATGGGATGGCTGGGTCAAATGGTACTGCTAGTTATAGATCCTTGAGGAATTGCCACACTGTCTTCCACAATGGTTGAATTAGTTTACAGTCCCACCAACAGTGTAAAAGTGTTCCTATTTCTCTACATCTTCTCCAGCACCTGTTGTTTTCTGACTTTTTAATGATCATCATTCTAACTGTTGTGAGACGATATCTCATTGTGGTTTTGATTTGCATTTCTCTGATGGCCAGTGATGATGAGCATTTTTTCATGTGTCTGTTGGCTGCATAAATGTCTTCTTTTGAGAAGTGTCTGTTCATATCCTTTGCCCACTTTTTGATGAGGTTGTTTGATTTTTTTTCTTGTGAACTTGTTTAAGTTCTTTGTAGATTCTGGATATTAGGCCTTTATCAGATGGGTAGATTGTAAAATGTTTCTCCCATTCTGAAGGTTGCCTGTTCACTCTGATGGTAGTTTCTTTTGCTGTGTAGAAGCTCTTTAGTTTAATTAGATCCCATTTGTCAATTTTGGCTTTTGTTACCATCACTTTTGGTGTTTTAGACATGAAGTCCTTGCCCATGCCTATGTCCTGAATGGTATTGCCTAGGTTTTCTTCTAGGGTTTTTATGGTTTTAGGTCTAACATTTAAGTCTTTAATCCATCTTGAATTAACTTTTGTATAAGGTGTAAGAAAGGGATCCAGTTTCAGCTTTCTACATATGGCTAGCCAGTTTTCCCAGCACCATTTATTAAATAGGGAATCCCTTTAACATTTCTTGTTTTTGTCAGGTTTGTCAAAGATCAGATGGTTGTAGATGTGTGGTATTTCTTCCGAGGTCTCTGTTCTGTTCCATTAGTCTATATCTCTGTTTTGGTAACAGTACCATACTGTTTTGGTTTCTGTAGCCGTGTAGTATAGTTTGAAGTCAGGGAGTGTGATGCCTCCAGCTTTGTTCTTTTAGCTTAGGATTGTCTTGGCAATGTGGGCTCTTTTTTGGTTCCGTATGAACTCTAAAGTGGTTTTTTCCAATTCTGTGAAGAAAGTCATTGGTAGCTTGATGGGGATGGCACTGAATATATAGATTACCTTGGGCAGTATGGCCATTTTCACAATATTGATTATTCCTATCCATGAGCATGGAATGTTCTTCCATTTGTTTGTGTCCTCTTTTATTTCATTGAACAGTGGTTTGTAGTTCTCCTTGAAGAGGTCCTTCACATCCCTGGTAAGTTGGATTCCTAGGTGTTTTATTCTCTTTGAAGCAATTCTGAATGGGATTTCACTCGTGATTTGGCTCTCTGTTTGTTATTGGTGTATAGGAATGCTTGTGATTCTTGCACACTGATTTTGTATCCTGAGACTTCGCTGAAGTTGGTTATTGGCTTAAGGAGATTTTGTGCTGAGATGATGGGGTTTTCTAAATATACAATCATGTCATCTGCAAACAGGGACAATTTGATTTCCTCTTTTTCTATATGAATACCCTTTATTTCTTTCTCCTGCCTGATTGCCCTGGCCAGAACTTCCAATACTATGTTGAATAGGAGTGGTAAGAGAGGGCATCCCTGTCTTGTGCCAGTTTTCAAAGGGAATGCTTCCAGCTTTTGCTCATTCAGTATAATATTGACTGTGGGTTTCTCATAAATAGCTATTATTTTGAGATACGTCCCATCAATACCTAGTTTATTGAGAGTTTTTAGCATGAAGGGCTGTTGCATTTTGTCGAAGGCCTTTTCTGCATCTATTGAGATAATCATGTGGTTTTTGTCTTTGGTTCTGTTTATATGATGGATTACGTTTATTGATTTGTGTATGTTGAGCCAGCCTTGCATCCCAGGGATGAAGCCCACTTGATCGTGGTGGATAAACTTTTGATGTGCTGCTAGGTTCGGTTTGCCAGTATTTTGCTGAGGATTTTTGCATCGATGTTTATCAGGGATATTGGTCTAAAATTCTCTTTTTTTGTTGTGTCTCTGCCAGGCTTTGGTATCAGGATGATGTTGGCCTCATAAAATAATTCCCTCTTTTTCTATTGATTGGAATAGTTTCAGAAGGAATGATACCAGCTCCTCTTTGTACCTCTTGTAGAATTTGGCTGTGAATCCATCTGGTCCTGGACTTTTTTTTGTTTGGTAGGCTAGTAATTATTGCCTCAATTTCAGAGCCTGTTATTGGTCTATTCAGGGATTTGACCTCTTCCTGATTTAGTCTTGGGAGGGTTTATGTGTCCAGGAATGTATCCATTTCTTCTAGATTTTCTAGTTTATTTGCATAGAGGTGTTGATCGTATTCTCTGATGGTAGTTTGTATTTCTGTGGAATGGTGGTGATATCCCTTTATCATTTTTTATTGCATCTATTTGAGTCTTCTCTCTTTTCTTCTTTATTAGTCTTACTAACAGTCTATCAATTTTGTTGATCTTTTCAAAAAACCAGCTCCTGGATTCATTGATTTCTTTTTGAAGGGATTTTTGTGTCTCTGTCTCCTTCAGTTCTGCTCTGATCTTAGTTATTTCTTGCCTTCTGCTAGCTTTTGAATGTGCTTGCTCTTGCCGCTCTAGTTCTTTCCATTGTGATGTTAGATTGTCAATTTTAGATCTTTCCTGCTTTCTCTTGTGGGCATTTAGTGCTATAAATTTCCCTCTACACACTGCTTTAAATGTGTCCCAGAGATTCTGCTGTGTTATGTCTTTGTTCTCATTGATTTCAAAGAATATCTTTATTTCTGCTTTCATTTCATTATGTACCCAGTAGTCATTCCGGAGCAGGTTGTTCAGTTTCCATGTAGTTGTGCAGTTTTGAGTGAGTTTCTTAATCCTGAGTTCTAGTTTGATTGCCCTGTGGTCTGAGAGACAGTTTGTTATAATTTCTGTCATTTTACATTTGCTGAGGAGTGCTTTACTTCCAACTATGTGGTCGATTTTGGAATAAGTGTGATGGGGTGCTGAGAAGAATGTATATTCTGTTGATTTTGGGTGGAGAGTTCTGTAGATGCCTATTAGGTCTGCTTGGTGCAGAGCTGAGTTCAATTCCTGGATATCCTTGCTAACTTTCTGTCTCGTTGATCTGTCTAATGTTGACAGTGGGGTATTAAAGTCTCCCATTATTATTGTGTGGGAGTCTAAGTCTCTTTGTAGGTCTCCAAGGACTTGCTTTATGAATCTGGGTGCTCCTATATTGTGTACATATGTATT
>NW_012115932.1:8919953-8946290 GCF_000951035.1 Colobus angolensis palliatus
TGTGTCTTTGCACATGAGATGGGTCTCCAGAATACAGCACACTGATGGGTCTTGACTCTTTATCCAATTTGCCAGTCTGTGTTTTTTAATTGGAACATTTAGCCCATTTACATTTAAGGTTAATATTGTTATGTGTGAACTTGATCCTGTCATTATGATGTTAGCGGATTATTTTGCCTGTTAGTTGATGCAGTGTCTTCCTAGCATTGATGGTCTTTACAAATAGGCATGTTTTTGCAGTGGCTGGTACCAATTGTTCCTTTCCATGTTTAGTGCTTCCTTCAGGAGCTCTTGTAAGGCAGACTTGGTGGTGGCAAAATCTCTCAGCATTTGTTTGTATGTAAAGCATTTTATTTCTCCTTCACTTATGAAATTTAGTTTGATTGGATATGAAATTCTGGTTTGAAAATTCTTTTAAGAATGTTGAATTTTGGCCCCCATTCTCTTCTGGCTTGTAGAGTTTCTGCCGAGAGGTCTGCCGTTAGTCTGATGGGCTTCCCTTTGTGGGTAACCCGACTTTCCTCTCTGGCTGCCCTTAACATTTTTTCTTTCATTTCAACTTGGTGAATTTGACAATTATGTGTCTTGGAGTTGCTCTTCTCGAGGAGTATTTTTGTGGTGTTCTCTGTATTTCCTGAATTTGAATGTTGGCCTGTCTTGCTAGGTTGGGGAAGTTCTCCTGGATAATATCCTGCAGGATATTTTCCAACTTGATTCCATTCTCTCCGTCACTTTCAGGTACACCAATCAGATGTAGATTTGGTCTTTTCACATAGTCCCATATTTCTTGAAGGCTTTGTTCATTTCTTGTTACTCTTTTTTCTCTAAACTTATCTTCCTGCTTCATTTCATTCATGTGATCTTCAATCACTGATACCCTTTGTTCCAGTTGATCGAGTCAGTTACTAAAGCTTGTGCATGCGTCACGTAGTTCTCGTCTCATGGTTTTCAGCTCCATCAAGTCATTTAAGGACTTCTCTACACTGTTTATTCTAGTTAGCCATCGTTTAATCTTTTTACAAGGTTTTTAGCTTCTTTGTGATGGGTTCAGAACATCCTCCTTTGGCTCAGAGAGTTCATTATTACTGATCATCTGAAGCCTTCTTCTCTCATCTCATCAAAGTCATTCTCCATCCTGCTTTGTTCCATTGCTGGTGGGGAGCTTTGTTCCTCTGGAGGAGAAGGGGCACTCTCATTTTTACAATTTTCAGCTTTTCTCCTCTGGTTTCTCCCCATCTTTGTGGTTTTATCTACGTTTGGTCTTATGATAGTGATGTACAGATGGGGTTTTGGTGTGGGTGTCCTTTCTGTTTGTTAGTTTTCCTTCTACCAGTCAGGTCCCTCAGCTGCAGTTCTGTTGGAGTTTGCTAGAGGTCCACTCCAGACCCTGTTTGCCTGGGTATCACCAGCAGAGGCTGCAGAACAGCAAATACCACAGAACGGAAAATGTTGCTGTCTGATCCTTCTCCTGGAAGCTTCATCTCAGAGGGGCACCTGGTTGTCTGAGGTGTCAGTTGGCCCCTACTGGGAGGTGTCTTCCAGTTAGGCTACTTGGGAATCAGAGACCCACTTGAGGAGGCAGTCTGACCGTCTCAGATCTCAAACTCTGTGCTGGGAGAAGCACTGTTGTCTTCAAAGCTGTCAGACAGGGACGTTTAAGTCTGCAGAAGTTTCTGCTGCCTTTTGTTCAGCTATGCCCTGTACCCAGAGGTGGAGTCTACAGAGGCAGGCAGGTCTGCTTGAGCTGAGGTGGGCTCCACCCAGTTTGAGCTTCCAGGGTGCTTTGTTTACCTACTCAAGCCTCAACAATGGTGGACGCCCCTCCCCCAGCGTTGCTGCTGCCTTGCTGTTTGATCTCAGACTGCTGTGCTAGCAGTGAGCGAGGCTCCATGGATGTGGGACCCTCCAAGCCAGGCGAGGGATATAATCTCCTGGTGTGCTGTTTGCTAAGGCCTTTGGAAAAGCACAGTATTAGGGAGGGAGTGTTCTGATTTTCCAGGTACTGTCTGTCATGGCTTCTGTTTGTTAGGAAAGGGAATTCCCTGACCCCTTGCGCTTCTTGGGTGAAGCAATGCCCCACCCTGCTCCATTGGCTGCACCTACTGTCTGACAAGACCCAGTGTGGTGAACCCGGTACCTCAGTTGGAAATGCAGAAATCACCCATCTTCTGTGTCACTCACGTTGGGAGTTGCAGAGTGGAGCTGTTCCTATTCGGCCATCTTGGAACCTCTCCCTTTTTCCATTTTTAATTGGTTTCCATTATCTTTACAATAAAATCCCTGGAACATTTTTCCCACTCCTACATCTATTCAGTGTCCTGCCAATTAGTGGTGAGGAAGAAGATCTATAAAAACACTTAAAAATATCTTAGATTTCACTCAAATATTACACATTTGATGCATTGATGTTTTCTCAAAATATTTTTGTATCAGTGTAATAATTTTATATACATGGAAAAGCAATGTGTTTTCTGCTTTGTGCTGTTCTTTATCCTAGTGATTATAATGTATTTAGTTGATAATGGTTACTTTAAATTTATTTTTTAACTTAATATTTTGGAATAATTTTAGACTTTCAGAAAAGTTTATTTCTGATATACACAGGACCCTAACGTCAACATATTACATTACTGTGAAGCCTTTGTCAAGACTAGGAAGTTAACACTGATACCCACTATTAACTAAACTTCAGACTTTATTCAAGTTTCACAAGTTTTTGTTGTTGTTGTTGTTAACCAATGTTCTTTTTCTCTTCCAAAATCCAAGCAAGAGATCACATTGATTAAGTTGTCATGTCTCCTTAGTCTCCTCTAATGCATGATAATTTCTTAGTCCTTTCTTTTCCTTCATGATCTTGAAAATTTTTTTAAAGGATATTGCTTGTTTTCCAGAATGTCCCTCAGTTTAGGTTAGTTTTATGCTTACTCATGATTAGATTGAGGTTATATATTTTTCAGGAATTAAACAAAAGTTATATGCTCTTCTCAGAGAATCAGATCATGAAGTACATGTCATATCACAGGTAAAATTATCTTGATAACTTGGTTAAAGCAATGTCCACTGGGTTTCCCTGCACTAAAGTCAACTGTCTTTCCCTTTATAATAGATAAATATCTTGGGGGAAGTAATTTGAGAACATACAACATTAATTTCTCTTCAAACTTTTTTTCTACTTTCTCAATTTTGCTTTTACTTTCCTAGGTTGTTTTTCTAAACATATGATAGGATCAGCTTGTTCATATCTATGGAATATCTGTGAGACTTTTATGGAGATTGAATTAAATCCCCACACTTATTTGTGGAAAAGTGACATCTTAATGATGACTCTCCCAATATGTACATCTCTCTATTTAGTTTTCCTATTGTTTCATGGGTGCTTTGTATTAGTACACAAATGCAGTACATATTTAGATTATACCTCAGTATTTAATTGTTTTTTGGAGCTGTTGTAAATGATATTTTTAAAGTTTTAATTCATTATTGCTAGTTTATGTAATATAATTGATTTTTCCTTTTCTTTTTTTCCTTTTTTTTTTTTTTTTTTTTTTGAGACAGAGTCTCATCTGTCACCCAGGATGGAGTTCAGTGGCATGATCTTGGCTCACTGCAATCTCTATCTCCTGGGTTCAAGCAATTCTGCTGCCTCATCCTCCTGAGTTACACACATCTGCCACCATGCCCAGCTAACTTTTTTGTATGTTTTGTAGAGAGGAGGTTTCCCCATGTTGGCCAGGGTAATTTCGAACTCCTGACCTCAAGTGATCCTCTTACCTTGGCCTCTGAATTTGAGGTGTGAGCCATCGTGCCTGGCCTATAATTTATTTTTCTGTATTGACTTTGTATTCCATACCCTCACTAAAACTCAATTATTAGTTGTAAAGTTTTTTTTGTAAATTCGTTGAAATTTCTTTTCTTTCTTTCTTTTCTTTTCTTTTTTTTGAGATGGAGTTTTCCCCTTGTTGCCCAGACTGGAGTGCAGTGGCACAATCTCAGCTCACCACAACCTCCGCCTCCCGTGTTCAAGCGGTTCTCGTGCCTCAGCCTCCCAAGTAGCTACAATTACAGACTTGCACCACCACGCCTGGCTAATTTTGTATTTTTAGTAGAGACGGGCTTTCTCCATGTTGGTCATGCTGGTCTCGAACTCCTGACCTCAGGTGATCCACCTGCCTCAGCCTCCCAAAGTGCTGGGATTACAGGCATGAGCCACCATGCCTGACTGAAATTTTCTATGTAGACATTATCACGATCTGTAAATAGAGATGATTTCAATTCTTGCTTTCTAACTTGTATGTATTTTATTTTTATTTTTTGCTTTAATTGAACTGCCTAGGACTTGTAGTACATGTTAATAGGGGTGTTGAAGGAAGACTCCCTTACTTTGATCCTGAACTTAAGGGAAACCATTCAGTATTTCATCTTGAAGTATCATATTAGCTCTATTTTGTTTTTATTTTTGTTTGTTTTTCCCTTTATATATCCATTACAGGGTTAAGGAATTTGCTTTCTATTTAAAGCTGCTGAGAGTTTATATTAGGAATGGATATTGATATTTTCCATATGCTTTTTCTGCATCTTTTGAGGTAATCATGTGTTTTCTTCTTTTCTATAAAAACATGTTGAATGACATTAATTCCTTTTCACATGTTAAGCCAGCCTTGCATTAGGTGAAGTCCCATTTACTGAAACTGTATTATTATTTTTTATAACATATATACATTAATATATATATTTTATAAATTACTAAATTTGATTTGTTAATACTTGGTTGAGGAGTTTTGTGCCTATGTTCATTTCTTCTTCTTTTTTTTTTTTTTTCCTTCTGCCTTCCTTGAGGGTAACTTGAGCTTTTTTATTTTTTCTATCATTTCGTTTGATTCCATTACTCACTTACTATTTATTCCTCATTTTGACTTTTGTGTGTATGTATGTCTGGTTGTCCTAGTGTTTAAAACAAGAACCTTCCTAAATCCAAGGCTAGCTGCATGAAATTATACTACTTCATGTGCGGTGGAAGAACTTAAAACATATACTCTAATTCCTCCCACTCATTCTTTGTGCTATGGATGTTATACTTTATGTTTACATTTGGTCTTAACACATTAATTTGCTAGAATTTTTGCCATATATGATTTTTAGTGTTTTATGTGTAACTAACTTTGTTTTAAACTTTTAATTTTAGAATAGTTTTAACTTTACATAAAAATTGTGATAACAGAATTCCCATAAACCCCAAACCCAGTTACTCCTATTTTTATGTCTTATATTAATATGGTACATTTTTCACAATTAATGAGCGAATATTTGTACATTATTAAATAAGATTATATATTCACGTGAAGAACATGATATATTCAATTTTTACCTGATGTTATTTTCCAGTTCAGGATCCCACCTAGGATACCACATTACATTTAACTGTCATATCACCTTAGACATCTCTTATCTGTCACCATTTCTTACACTTACTTTGTTTTTGAAAACCTTTACAATTTTGCAGATATTTTGAAGATAAAACAGTTGTGAAGACAGTCTTGAAGTCATTTTGTACAATGTCAGTTAGGATCTGTGTTATGTTTTTCTCTTGACTAAACTAAGGTTACGGGTTTTGGGGAGCAAGGTCACAGAGGTAAATGAGCATTTCTCATATCAAACTGCCTCACCTCATATAAAAGGCCATAATATAAACCAAATTATTACTCTCAATATTAACCTTCATCATTAAAATTAGGGAGTGTTTGTCATGTTTTTTCATTGTAAAGTTACTCTTTTTTGCTCCTTTTCAGTATTCTTTGGAAGGAAGTCTCTATATGCAGTACTTCAGGAGTGAAGGATTATACCCCTCCTTCTTAAGGGGATGTATTTACATATATAATTTGGGAATCTGCATGAGATATTTGTCTATTCTCCTTTATTAATTTATTGACCTGTTCGTCATTTATTTATATCATTATAGATGCAGGACATTTATTTTATATTTAGTTTATAACCTAATATTACTGTATTTTCAACTTAGATTGTTCCAGTATTGCCATTAGAAGCTCTTCCAGTTATTCCCTGTGTCCTTTTGATATATTACCATCATTGTAGATTTTAAGCACTTCCTTATTTTCAGCACTAAAAGGTACTCCTGGCCTATTGTGTATGTCTTACCTCAGTCCTAGAAACACCAGTTTCTACAAAGAGTGTTGATTCCTTTTACTGAAGAATTTTATTAGAAACAAAAACCTCTGTGTTGGGTGTGCTTTGTGCTAATGAGGTATCATTGCTTTGGGGCCCTTTCAGCTGATAGATTAAGAAAATATATGTGAGTTACCAACTTGTATATATACACATATCTATAAATCTTTTTTTGTTTATTCATATAAGGAAAAATATGAATTTATACCAGTATCTCCAACTCTAATTCACTACCATATAGATTATATAGACGTCCTCCTTTCGCTTATGTAACACTACAAAAGGGACTCCTGCCTTTCATCAGCCACCATTCTTTTACTTGATTTGTCAGTTCTACTGTATATGTATAGTGTTTTCAGAATTATTAGCCCATATACCCTTGAGGAAACAACTTGATCAACTAGTGTACAGTGCTTATATGCAATTCCTCATGCCTTTAACCTTGCATACACAACTTATTTCCAAAGTCACTTAGATCAGCACTGTCTTCCTGTAATCCCTTTGGTTATGTTATTTTATATATTTGTAATTTAGTTAGATTTTTTGTCATAATTTGTATTTCATCCTGAGATTGCCCAGTGACCGCAATGATTTTTTTAGAATTAGTGTAGCCTTTTCAGAGTGATTTATTTTACTTAACAATATGTACTTAAGATTCGTAAATGTCTTTGCTTGGCTTGAAAAGAATAATTCCTTTTCATCTCTGAATAAGATTTCATAGCACAAGTATGACACATATGCCCAGTTTTGACAATTATACATCTATGATGAATATTTGTGTCTAGTTTTTTGTTTGTGTTTGCAGACCTACATTTTTAGATAGGTAAATATATAGAAACATAATTGCTAGATTATATGGTGAGATAATGTTTAGCTTTGTCAGAAACTACAAAACTGCTTTTCACAGTGGTGGTAACAGTCAGTTTGCAATCCCACCAACAATGGATGTGAGTTCCTGTTCCTTTTCATCCTCAACAGCAATCGGTATTTCAGATTTATGGATTTTAGCAATTCTAGTATATGTGTGGTGGTATCTTTTTTATGTGTAATTTCAGATTATAAAATGACAATTTTAAGCATATTGTCACATATTTGTTTGGCTTTAGAGTATCCTCTTTGAAGAGTTAACTATACAGATCTTTTGCCATTTTTAAAAATTTGGATTAATTTGATTTTTTACTTTTTAAGTTGACATTTTTTTAATTAGCTGAAGTTGGTATCACATGCTTGTAGTGCTAGCTACTTGAGGGGTTGAGGTGGAAGATCGCTTGAGGCCAGGAGTTTGAGGCTGCAGTGAGCTAGGATTGGGCCACTGCACTCTAGCCTTGGTGACAGAGCCAGACTCTCTCAAAAAAGAAAAATTCTTTGTATAATTTGGAATGTGGTGTATATGTAGATACAGATACATGCACACACACACACATGCATGCACACGCACAAACACCATGGAATACTACTCAGCCATAAAAATAAATGAAATCGTGTCTTTTGCAGCAACGTGAATGGAGCTAGAGGTCATTAACTTAAGTGAAATAACTCAGCAACAGAAAGTAAAATTCCCCATGTTTTCACATGTCAATGGGAGCTAAATGATGTATACCAATGGACATAGGAAGTGGAATAATAGACACTGGAGACTTGAAAGGGTGGAAGGGGGGTGAGGAATGAGCAATTACTTCATGAGTGCAATGTACACCATTCAGGAGATGGGTACACTAAAAGCTCAGGCTTCATCGCTCTGTAATATATTCTTGTAACAGAACTTCCCTGTACCTCCTACATCTATAAAAATACTTTTAAAAACTTTTTAAAATGGATTGTGCTTTTGATGTTATATCTAGAAACTCATCACCAAATCCAATGTCACAAAATTTTTGTCTATGTTTTCTTCTAGAAATCTTGTAAGTTTTGTATTTACATTTGAATCTGTGATCCATTTTGAGTTAATTTTTGTGAATAGTGTATGGACTAGGTCTAGGTTCTTTTTTTACTCTTTATTGTTTCAGCACCATTTATTAAAAGTCTGTTCTTTCTCTATTAACATATATTTGCACCTTTGACAAAGTTCAGTTGACTCTAGATGTGTGGGTGTATTTCTGGCTTCTCTATTCTTTTTCATTTGTCTATGTATCTATTATTTTCAGTTCCATTCTGTCTTGGTTATTGTAATATTATAATGAGTCTTGAGTCTGAGTAGTGTGATCGCTCCAGTTTTTTTCTCTGTAAAGTTTTGTTTATTTGTTTTGTCTTTTGTCTTTCCATATATACTTTAGAGTCAGTTTGTGGATGTTTACACCAGCTTTCTGGAATTTTTCATTGAAACTGCTTGTATCTATAGATCAAGTTAGAAAGAACTGACATCTTAACAATTTAGAATCTTCCAATTCATGAACATGAAATATCTTTCCATCAATCATTACACACCACATGACAACATTTCAATGACAGACTACATAATAACAGTGGTCCCATAAGATTATAATAGCATATCTTTCCTTTGTATTTTCTATGTTTAAGATATTAGATCCACAAATACTTACTGCTGCGTTACAACTGCCTTTGTTATTCTGTACAATAATATGCTGTACAGGTTTGTTGCTTAGTAGCGATAGGCTACACCACATAGCCTAGGTGTGTAGTAGGCTCTACCTTATAGGTTTGTGTAAGTATACTCTGTGATATTTGCACAATGACGAAATTGCCTAACAACGTATTTCTCAGAATGTATCCCCATTGTTAAGCTCTACGTGACTGTATTTAACTCTTCAATTTCTTTCATCAGTGTTTGGTATTTTTCTGCACACAGATTCTATAAATATTTTGTTATGTTTATACCTAAACATTTAATTTTGGGGTGCTATTTTAATTGGTAGTTTTTAAAACTTAATTTTAAATTTCAGTTATTCACTGCTGGGCTACAGAAAAGCAACTGACTTATATATTAACCTTACATCTTGCAACTTTGCTATATTCTCATTAAATTCAGGAACTTTTATCTAATTATTTGGGATTTTCTACCTAGAAAATTTTATCATCTACAAATAAAGGGAGTTTTGTTTTTTCCTTTCGTATATGTATACACTTTTCTTTTTCTTGTCTTGGGGAAAAGTATCCAATTTCTCACTATTAAATATTGTCAGCCCCTAATAAAATACTTGGGCAAAGAGTCTCTAATGAACTTTCCTTGTTGGTAGCATTTTACACATGTTGTTACAATTCATTAATGGATTGAATTAAGCACTTCCTATGTGAATTAACTGGGAGAGGATTTGTGGGAGCTTGCACCTGACTTCCCTTAGACTTTACTCATAAGCCTTTCTCTGTGATGCTTATAGTTGGTATCCTTTCATTTTAATAAATGTTAGCCATGAATATGATCACATGTTGAGTCCCATGAGTTCCTTAGTGAATCATCAAATCTACAGCAGAACTTGGAGAACCCCTCTGTTTCTATTTTCTGTAAGAGATTTTGAAGAACCAGTATTGTTACCAACTTAAATGTTTGGCAGAATTTACCAGGTAAACCATCTAAGCCCAGTGTTTCCTTTTGGGAGGGTTATTAGTTATTAATTCAATTCCTTCAGCAGACATAGGAATATTCAGATTGTTAATTTCTCCTTGTGTAAATTTTGGTAGTTTTCGTCTTTAAAAAAATTGATTCATTTTCTCCTTAATTTTGGAGTGTATTTTTTCTGGGTGTATAATTCCAGTTTGATAGTTTAGTTTTCTTTCAGTGCTTTAATAATGTCATTCCATTGTCTTCTGACTTACCTGGTTTCTGATAAGAAGTCAGCTGTAATTACTCTCTTTTTCTCTTTATATGTCTTTTCCTCCTTCTGTCTATAAGTTTTGTTGTCAGCATTATAAATATAATACTTTTAAAAAGTTATATCTTTTGTGTTCTCTGAGCTTTTTGATTCTGTGACTCAGTATTTGTCATTCTGGAAAATTATCAACCATTGTTCTTCACATATTTCTGCCTTACTCTTTTTTCCTTCTGCAATTCCTAGAAAACATATTTTAGACTATTTGCTATTGTCTCACAGCTTCTGGGTACTCTATTCCTTCCTCCCTCTACGCCTTCTCCTCTTTCATCTTTTTCTCTTTGTGTTTCAGTTTGAGTATTTTTTGTTTACCTGTCTTGAAGTTCACTGATTTTTGCACTTGGCTGTCTTTAATCTACTGATGAGGCCTAAGGCATTCTTTATCCTGTTATCGTGGTCTTTGTTGTGAGCATTTATATTTAACTCATCCTGATGATTTCTGAATCTACTAAAATTGGCCGAAATTACTCATTTAATTTTGCATGTTGTCTGCTTTTTCCATTAGAAGCTTTAACTTAATCTTTGTTATTTTACATGTTTTATTAGATAGTTTCAATATTTTTGCCATACTTGTGTCAGGTCTGTTGATTACTTTGTCTCTTTCTAGTGTGTGCATGTTTTTTTCTTTTCTATACTGATGCCTTGTAATTTTGTTGTTGTTCTTAGTGAATGCCGGACAAATTGCACAAGACAGTAGAGACTGAGAGTACATAGTTTTTATCTCTGATAATGGGTATGTCTTTCCTTCTGCTTGGCCTTTAGTGTGGGGGAATGTATTCATTCTAAGCTGAAATTGGCTTGAGTTTGAGGTTTGTTGTTGCTATGGTTACCATCATTGTACCACAGGTTTCAAGCAACTTTAATGATACTTTATGGTAGGGTGGAAGCTTTGCCAGAGGGTGTTTCTCAATGTCTGTTGCAACCTTGGTTTTAAGTCTTACATTTGCACTTGCCACATGGAGAGTCTGTCTCCATGCTCTTGCATCTCTCCCAGAAGTATTACACTGTAACTTGTTGTTTGTAGACTGGTTGTGGGGGGAATAGCAGAGTAAGTTCTCTTTTGTTCTGATTTAGTCTCAGTCTTAGGCAAACACTATGCCCCTGGGACTCAGGGATATGGCCTTTTCAGCATCCCTGCCTTTCTCCCAATTATGTATCTAAGGTCAGCACGTATTTCTGCCCTTGCCTCTCCCTCAGGAGTAGAAAACTTTTGCCTTTCTTTCTCGAACCATAATACATTTTTATAGGTTTCCTAAGATAATGAATGTTTTTACCTCTTCTCCCACAGATTAAGGTTTTTGTTCCATATTGGAGATAGGGCAGAAGGATCCAGCTGAGAACCCTACTGCAATGGCTGTTCTTCCCCTCTGCCAGTCCTGTTCCATGAAGGAGCATTTCTCAACACTCTCCCTAATTATTTTTGTGAGTATTCATTGAAACACCTTGGGGAGAAAGAGTTACAAAAGAGTTCAAACTCCCCCTTCATCTTTAGCCTTCTATTTATCCATTTAGACTACCATAAAATACCAAAAACTGGATGGCTTATAAAGCAGGGAAATGTATTTTTCACAGTTCCAGATGCTAGAAATCTAAAATCAAGGTGTCAGCAGGATTGGATTCTGGCAAGGCCTCTTTTCCTGGCCTGTCTACAGCCTCCTTCTCACTGTGTCCTCCCTTGGCCCATCTACTGTATATGTGCAGAGAGCGAGTGCTCAGTTGTCTTTCGCTCTGTTGTACGGACATCAATTACACTGAACCAGAGCTCTGCTCTCCTGACATCATCGAACCCTGACTACTTCCCGAAGGTCCCATTTCCAAATGTCACATTGGAGGGTAGGGGTTCTACAGATGATCAGAAGGGAAACACAAATCAGTCCATAATAGGCCCCCCTGGAGCTTCACACCCTTTTGCTAGCCCATGTGTTGCCCCTTCAACTTCTTAATTATTTCTAACTCAATTCTTATGTCCAGAGTTCTGCTGTTTCTATTCCAGTGAAATAGGTACTCATGTCCCATATCTCTCTGCAGATGCTTATGTCTGTTTATATTTTGGGGTAGTTGGTAGATATCAACTCTGTTAGGTTTAAGAAAAGTTGTAATCTTTCAGTTTGCCTGGCTTTCTCAATTTCTTTTTCTTTTTTTCTTTCTTTCTAGACGAGGGTTACACTGCTCTTGGTTTTCTAGGTCTCCTAGTAGTCACCAACATATTTTACTTTTAGGAGTCAAAGTTCAGGTATTTTTATTCCATTGGGATAGATTAATTTTGTGGTAAACACTTAGATTTATTTCACAAATAGTACAGAATATATAGCTCAGGTCTCTGAATCGAATTAATCAAAATATAACCTACTCTCAAGTGAGTCCTAACTTATGCCAGTAATAGAGTTGTAGAGGATCCAAAACTATTTCTCATTACACTGCCCCTGTGAGATGGACATACTCTAACCAGAGTGCTGAGTTTATTATGTGCCTGACGCTGTTCATGTGTTGTCTTACTTAATCCTCATAGCAAACATTTGAAATAGCCAACAGGAAAATGAGGCTTAGAGTGACTAAGAAATGTGCCCAGGGTTGTACATCTAGCAAATAGCATGGATAAGATATGAACCAAAGCAGCTTAACTTCAGAGCCTACATACTTAATCACTGAACTCCTCTGTCTCCTGAGAAACGGAAGAAACCTTCAAATAATCATATGCCGGTGAATGAAAAATGAAATCCATTATCTACTTTCTGAGTTACTTGGCCACCCTTTTGGAAGGCGAATAGGGATAAGTTTTGTTGGTTTTACAAATTCATAAAAAGAGGCCTCCATGAAAGTTTTGAAATCAGTCTTTGTTCATCTATGTGCTGGCCCAGATAAAACAGCTATTATTGTTTTGGTGTACTTAAATAGGACATGTGTGTTGATCTAAAATATACATTTAGATTCAGTACTTAGATCTGAGCTAGTGAGCTTTTCATTTTATGGTGAATGACTTTTTCACAATTAATTGCTAAGGAGATCCTCCATTACATACAAAATATTCAGAATAAAACTTCAAAATTTTAATGAGTAAAAGTGACCAACGTTTGACCTCTTTTCATAGACACATAATTGAACAATAAGTTGCTATCCTAAAATAATCACGGACTCCAATGGGAATGTGGTTGAAATGATAATTACTATATTATGCTGATTGATTAAGGTTGCGAAAAGTTATTAGTGCGAGGGTGAAGGGTCACAAATTTACGTTGTCCTTAGTTTAATTTGAATTCTGTCAATAAAAGTGGAAATAACTGTGGTACTCATATTTTATAAAAAATTATTCTCTCTTCCAATTAATGTCTTTGTCATTCTGTAAGCAATTAATCAAAAAATAAATTATTGCCTACAACGGTTATAGAAAACATGTCTTATAACATTTTCTAGTTTTTTTCTCTCATAAGTCTATTGACATAAACTACCACCAACTAAATGTAAAGAAATTTAAGGCAGAGGATGATTTTTACATAATTATTCATACAAACTTGATTTAAAAAGTTGGGAAGGAAGAAACTAATATTTATTCATTGCTTGTATGGAATGTTCTAGATATTTTACATATTTTATTTTGCTATAATAAAATTTGATAAGACACATATTTGTTCCTGTTTCATAGATAAGGAAGCTAAATCTCATGAGAGGTTACAAAGCTTAGCCAAATTCATGTAGATTTTAAAAGGGGTGGTGAAGATAGTTTTATCTGCTTTGCTTCATATTCATTCACCAGCAGAATCACAGTGCGGCCAAAATATATTCCAAAATAACTTTAAAAAATTATTGGCCTAATTTTTTAAAACCTGGTAATTTCTTCAAAGTTCCTGATTAATAACGTCATCTAGTGGTTATTGTATGGAGCCCAATAGGGTACAAAATTGTTTGGAAAACATACAGGTTAATAATTTTTCAAATGTCTCTAGTAACAGGGTGGTTACTCTGTTATCCCTTACTCTCTCTTGGCAAAACTATTAGCTGTATAAACATGTGACATTTATGACTGGAGGTATTAATAAGGCCTTGTTAGAGATTTCAACCATAATTAGCAGTAATTACCCAGCAAAATATTACCAAACAAAAAGAAAAATGAAAAAAAAAAAAGAAAAAAATAATAAAAATACAAATAGAGCCAGACAGAGTTATTTTGAAATTCTGGCTCCAACACTTACCCCAGCCATGTGACTTTGAGCAACCAGCTTAACTTCTGAGCTCACTTTTCTAAGTTGTCAAAAGGAGATAGTAATGTCTGCCTTATATGGTTACTGGAATATTCAGTTATGTAAAGATTTCTAGCACAGCTCCAGCATCATATACTCAATAGCTGTTAGCTTCTTCTTTTCCTTTTTCTTTTTTTTTTCTCTCATGTTAATGTCTAATAATCAGCACCATTCCTGAATTGTCCTAGAAAGTGGCCACCAGCATGGGGTTATGTTTTAAACCATATTGCCAAAAATAAACCAGGACCTGAATGAGATGCCACTGGATGTGGTAATAGTTGGAGCACCAATGGTGTCTTACTTTATGTTAAAGTGGAAATGTAAAAATCCCTTAGGATGATGACGCTTCATGATGTTCAGGAAGCATTATTCTCCATAGGAGGAGAGAATTGTTTTATATTCTTCCTTGATAATGTGTCTCATTACACCTTTCAAACATATACATTTCATTACACACTTCTATTAAAGCATCTCATTAAAACTTTCAAATATGTACATCTCATTACATTTCCTGTAAGCATCTTTACGTATTCTCCATTTGTAGATTTCATTAAAGCCTTTCCCTTGTATATCTCATTACTAAACTACTTTCATGTATGTTATTATAACCTATATTTCTCATTGCATTACTTAAACATGCACATCTCATTACACCTTTCTATTTATGCATCTCATTACACTCCTCAAAAATGTGTATCATATTACATCTTTCCTCTCCTTTGCATATCATTACATTTGTCCAATTATGCATCTCATTATGCCATTTCCTTTATGCATTTTATTATATCCTTCCTTTAATCCATGCCATTACACTTCTTAAACCCAAGTATCTAAGTAAACCTCTACTGTATGCCATTGTATATGCCTCACAGGTATGATCTTCATTTTTCCATGCGTCACTTTTCTGGCACCCTTTGAAGATACAAATCTTGGTCTGAGGGACTGAATTGCTTTTTAAATATACATATCTTATCACATATTTATTACATTTTAGAAAATGTCCCTTTTATACTTTATTCTTTTTCCTTTTCTATTAAAACTTTTCAAGAATAAATGACTTATGCTCTCTTTAATAAGGTCAAGTAACAAGTCTCATCACACCCTTCAAATAGCAACATCTCCTGTATTAGAGACCCTTGCATCCATAAGCTTTCTAGTATTCTTTTCAAATATGTGCATCTCATTGCCTTCTCTTGGATATGCACTGTTATTTACCCTTGATCAATTACATTTCTTTTCCTACCTTAAATCATCTCTGTCTTAGATGGTTGGGGTTATAGCATCTGATCGTTATCTTCAGCCATAGATGAGATTTCTCCTGTTGTTTGTTCTTCTCTAGGTTATTACTTTTCCTCTATACAAATATCCTCTCTCCCTGAGGCAATAGATGCCTTTGGAATAAATTAAGGAGTCAAATATAGCCAAATGGTCTGTGAGTTACTTTACATAAATTCTATTTTATTATGAGAGCATTTTTGTAGTGGTGCTGTTCAAAAGCATCAAATTATTGCAACCTCAATATCCACTATGCTTTAACTGGGTGATTTTTGTGAGTAATAATGAAAGAAAATGTAAGGACATTTATTATATGGACATTATAATCAAGATTCTATCAACAATTAATCCATTATAATCTAAATAATATATCTAAAATTCTGTAAATTTGAGTGTAAATTGGGACACCTGCCAAGTATAGTGACTTGATAACATTTATACAGTATTGACCCATCCAGCCAGGACATTCATCAAAGGAATACTGAGTTAGATCAAGTAGATTTGAATTTAAGTCACACTTCCTTCTACTTTGTGAAAATTGGGCAAAGCTCCTTAATTTCTTTGAGTATCTTTACCATGGCATGAAGATAACTTACACATCTATCTCCCATTAATGTAGCTGAAAATATGTATGTATCTATCTCCTATTAAACAGAGAAAATTTTTGATGAACACTTTTTAAGGTGATTTGTGCCATTTTTTGAATTTCTTTAGTCATCTTTTATCATTCTATGATAATTTCTGAGCTCCTGCTATGTTCCAAGTACTGTTCCAGTTGCTGGCAGTATAGCAATGAACAGACGAGATCCGAGATTCTAATGGAAATTGGTTTTTTCAGGGGAGATGTAGATAATTAATCAGGATATAAAAGAATGAACAAAATTTCAGATAGTGAGAAATATAACAAAGAAATCTGAGAAGCAAATGGTAGATTGAGATATACAGATGCTTAATAATCAATGCTTTTGAATACTACCACTACAAACAACAAAAAGTAGCTGTTATTACCCCAAGCCAGAAGGACAAGGGCAGAGGATATGATGTCACAGGAACTGGATGAAAGCTGGACACTGAGAAGACAGGTTTCCAGATAGGAGGTTTGGTTCTAAAAGGATGAAGCCAGTGACAGAACTATAACACTAAAGAAAGGGAAAAATAGCCCCAAATTCCTCCTGCCCCTTCTCTGCTCATTGTCTGAATCCAATATGATGGAAGAAAGAACCATGGTGATACATGCTATAGGCCACTCCACTTCAAGACCCTAATCAGAATACATAAATAGTCTAAATGAGAAGAGAGCATACAAAGTGCGTCTTCCACATCCACTCTATGTGATTTTGCCATGCCTACCTCACTACTTTTTTTTTTTTTTTTTTTTTTTTTTTTTTTGAGATAGCATTGCCCAGGCTGGAGTATAGTGGCGCCATCTTGGCTTACTGCAACCTCTGCCTCCCATGTTCAAGCGATTCTCCTGCCTTAGCCTCCTGAGTAGCTGAGATTACAGGTGCCTGCCATCACACCTGGCTAATTTTTTTGTATTTTTAGTAGAGACAGAATTTCACCATGTTGGTCAGGCTGGTTTCGAACTTCTGACCTTGTGATCCTTCCACCTCGGCCTCACAAATTGCTAGGATTACAGGAGTAAGCCACTGTGCCCGGCACTACATTACTTTTTTTCAGGTTACTCTGAATTATTTTGTTCATAAAATAAGTTACTCTATAAAACATATTGTTATCTCCACTTCCTAATAGGATGTAAGCTCCCTGAGGCTGAGACCATGTGTGGTCTTTTTCTTTGCTAGATCCATATATCTGATTCTAAGTAGCTATATTACAGAAACAAATTACAGTTAAGAATGCAAACCAGAAACCACCCTGCTGAAAGAGGTAATCAGATTATGAGAAAACTTCTGAGGTTGAAAACTGAAATTGGGGTAACAGAGGAAAAAGAATAAGAAGGTGATGCTATCCACTTGTGGTCAGAGGAATAATGATAATGAAGGATTGCCAGGTAGACACAGACCTATATGACAAAACCAAAAACAACTAAAACACATTAAACAGTTATATTTAAATACTTAAGAATTTGTATCCCAATTTACACTCAAATTTGCAGAATGCTGTATGTATTACTTAGAGCAAAATGCCTCATAGGTTGGTAGAATCTTAGCCATATGCTCTATGTTTCCTAGCGCTGCCATAAACATTATTACAAAGTTGGTGCTTTAAAACAACACAGATTTCTTGTCTCATAGTTCTAGAAGGCAGAGGTCTGAAATTGAGTTTTCAGCAAGGTCACGCACATTCTAAGGTTCTACGGGAAAATCAACCCCTCCTTGCCTCCTCCCAGCTTCTGGTGGCTCCCAAGAGTCCTTGGCACTCCGTGGCTTGTAGCTACATCACTCCAATCTCTACCTCTGTCTTTACATGGTTTTCTTTCCTACATGTGTCTCTGTGTCCTTTCTTCTTACAAGGATACCAGTCATTGGGTTTGGGACCCAGTCTCAGTCAGTATGACTCCATCTTTACTTAAACAATTATATCAGCAAATATCCTGTTTCCAAATAAGGTCATGTTTAGAGGTTCTGGGTGGATATGAACCTTGGAGAGACGCTATTCCACCAACCACATAATCCGTGTAATAAATATAACAAGATAGTTACCACCAAAAGATTTTCTTATGGAAGAATATATTCTTAAAATTCCGATCGAAGACAATATTTATGTTATATGATTTAAAAACTGCTTAAATCAATGAGCTCAGCTGACGTCACTGCTCCCCTGTTCTCTCTAGATCCACTGCACAAGTTCCCTGACAAGAAAGGTTACTGGGATGGCAGGAGTTGTTCCTGCCGAAACCAAAGAGCATACCCTGACCTACCGGCCCTGCATTATCTTCCCTCATCTACTCTCCAGTATCTCCTCATTCATCTCCCTTCCAAACTGTGTCTCAGCCACTGTGGCCTATTTTCTCCCATTTATTTAATAAACGAAGGTCGTTCCCCTCTTCTGGTTCTTGGCACTCTGCTGGAAAGTACTTTCTCCTCGTTTTATGAGGGCTGCCTCTTTCTCGTTGTTCCAGATTCAGCTCAGTGATCACCATATTGGGATATCCCAGGAGAGCTTACTTATCTAATGGGTCTCCCAACATTATACTCTCACACTCTCTCTCACAATATTTCTTTGTTTTCTCTCTCCTTTTTTTCATCACTTACAGCCTACTCGATACTCATGTGTTACCTGCCTCCCTCACTACTTGAGCTCTCCAATGTCATCATTCTTGTTCCCCCTCTTTACTTGCTTACCAGAGAGTTCCCATTACCAAAAATACTTCATGGTACTTAGTGATCAACAAGAATTGAATGAATGAGTGAAGTGGGTAATGATTTTCCTAAAATTTATTATTTACTCCACTTGCTAAAAAAAAAAAAAAAAACAGATTCTGTGACCATCATTTAGATGGGGGAACAAGATAGTATTTTTTTTTCTTCAAAAAACATAAAGAGTATGTGTTGATATAAGTAGTGGGCATAGTTGGCATGACTTTCCATTACTAAGGAAGTATTGAACACCAAATTCTCAAGGGGATGGGTATATCAGAGATAGCACCTGGTACAGTTTTAGTCTTACTATAATTATATACAAGTGATTTAGCTTGAAATATTTCAGTTATTGTTTTATGCTATGAACAATGTTCCCAAAGTTTCTTACATGTGAGCCACAAACAGGATGTGAACTTGTTCTAAATCCAGGTGTTGTTTGTACCTGCATATTTCTGAGTTCTTGTCTGTTCCAGAAATATATGAACATATACATGTACACACACACTGTCACAATTCAGGTAAAGGCATTCAAAAATTTTTAATAAGACTAAAATATTAAAATAAATTTAGCACAATTTGAGTGTGTGTATATATATATAGATAGAGATGAGAGAACATTTATTGAGCAGTTACTATGTGTTTGGCACTGCGCCATGTACTATGTGGCAGAAAGAGTAATACAGTTGTTAGCTTCATTTCACAGATGGGAAAGCAGAAGCTTAAATACCTAAATTCACAGAGCTAATAAACAGAAAACCTAGGTTTTAAACGAAAGCAGTCTTTGATCCAGACCATGGGTTTCTAACCTTACTGTATCCTGGGTATTATCGGCTTACTCTCAATTTTATGAATCCCTAAAATAACATTCTCATTTAAAAATCTCTAATAGAAACACTTTCTTTTGTGAATAGATGCTGTTTTCTTAGGCTTATCTCTTTTAAAATTCAAATAATTCTTAAAAGACTTAATGTGTTTAAGTCTTCTATTTATTTGCAAGCTCACCTACTCATGGGACCAGAGGCCTGTCATATTTATTCTTTAATCCCCAAATCTAACATAGCACCTAGCCCAAAGTGTGGATATCCAGTGTATGGATAATGCATGTCAAGGTCGTAAACAGCTGAATGAGGATGCTAGGAAAATGTGAGTGTGTGTCTAATGTGTGAGAATGTATATGGAAAACAATGAATTCTGATATTAAGATTATATGAGAAAATGGAAGAAAGGGCTGTAGTTACCTCATAGGAGCATAGGAAATGCTCTTACACTGATGAATTTATTTAATCCAAAAATAAATGGAGGCAGTGCAAGTAGAAAATAATTTCTGCTTCAAAATAGCATATTACTATAAATTAGCAGTTGAATGTATGAATTTGCTAGCTCTGTAGCTATAGGCAAGTAAATATATCCATTACCATGATGGTTTAAAATAGTGTCTAAAGCATTTAGAATAAATTAGAAATGCTGCCAAGTTCATTTGAAAAAGTGTCCATTCAAAATAGCAGTTTATAGTTAGCAAGATTTTTTCCTATGAATTATTCATTATTTGAACAAATATTTGAGATACATCAGAGAACATAGAATACTAAGATCTTGCCCTCTCATGGCTTATAGTTTCATAAGGATATGACAACAACAGATAATAGACATAATAAATAAGTTAACTGTATAATCTATAAGAAGGTAATTTGTAGGATAAAGGAAACTGAGTAGAATAAGAGGATTGGAAGCACAGAGGGCAGAGCACAATTTAGATAGAATGTACAGCATAAGACTCATGAAGAAGGTAAGCTTTCCACAAAGGCTTTACGAAGGTGAGGGAGTTAGTAAAGTGGTTATCTGGGTAGCTGTTTTAAACTCTTATTTTAAGAATAGCAAACTTCTAGATCAAAGGGCCTGTGACAGAAGGATATCTGGCCTATTCAATGAACAGCAATAGTGTGACCAGCTGTTCCAATTTGCCTAGAATTGCCTTGGTTTAATACTGAATTCCATGTGTTAGGAAACCCCTCAGAACAATAGAAATGTATTGTCGCATAGTTTTGAAGCCTCAATGTCTGAAATCAAAATCTTGGCAGGGCAGTGTTCCTTCTGAAACCTGTGGGGGAAAGAGCCTTCCTTGCTTTTCCAGATCCTGGTGGTTTACCAGCAATTTTCAGTGTTCCTTGGCTTGTAAATGCATCTCCTCCATCCTCCATTTTCATATGGCCACCTTCCCTCTATGTGTGTGTGCCTGTCTACAAATTTCCCCTTTTTATAAGGACCCCAGTCATATTGATTAAGGGCTCACCTTAATGACCTCATTTTAACTTGATTACTTCTGTTAAGATCCTGTATCCAACCAAGGCTACATTCTGAGGTACCTGGGGTCAGGACTTCGTATCTTTTTGGGGTGACACAATTCAGCCCATAACAATTGTAGAGGTTGCATTCTAGATATATTTTGAGGCTGATGCAAGCAAGATCCCCTGATAGATTAGATTTGGGAGCTGAGTGAGAAAGACATCAAGTATATCTCTAAAATCTCAGCCTGAGGAACTAAAAGATGTAGTTGTAATCAAGTGAGGTAAGGAAGCCTATGAGAAGAAATTTGGAGGAAAGATTGGCAGTTCAGTTTTTGTTTGTTTGTTTTTAGAGGTTCTCACTCTGTCGCCCAGGCTGGAGTGCAGTGACTCGACCTTGGCTCACTGTAACCTCCACCTCCTAGGATCAGGCGATCCTTCCACCTCAGCCCCCCAGGTAGGTGAGACTACAGGTGCGAGCCACCACGCCTGCCTAATTTTTGTATTTTTCGTAGAGATGGGGTTTTGCTATGTTGCCTAGGCTGCTCTTAAACTCTTGAGCTCAAGTGATCTGCCTATCTTGGCCTCCCAACATCCTGGGATTATAAGTGTAAGCCACCACGCCCCCCTCAGTTTTGAACAGGTAGAATTTGGAATATCTGTTGCCCTCCATTTGAAGTTGTAAGTAAACAGATATACAAGTCTGGGGGTCAGGAATCAGGTCTGGATTGAAAATATACTTTTGAGATTGGTCAGCATTAATGTCATGTAAGTAGAATAGATAGCCAAGGTGTCCACACTGGATAGGGAAGAGTATTCCAAACTAGTTCTGTGCCTGGGTCTTTCATCACCTAAGATATTTTCATTTATTTCAGTTGGTGTTATAAAATCCCCAGGAAGAAACAAATACTTTATTTAAACACTTTTTAAATTCTTAGAATACCTTTAGAAAAGGGAATATTATTAGAGAATGAAAGATACATTGACAATTTCTAAGCATTTGAGAAACACTGATTTAGAACTAAAAAGATCATTTTAACTGGAAGGTAAAATCGCAATTGCCTTCAAAATTTGAAAGCATAACTATTGAAATTCACTGTATCAAAGACTGTCATAGGAGCCAACACTGTCAGCATTTCTAATGGATGGCTCCTTAGAGTTCTGGCACACTATCTTTGGTGGAGACTGGCATCAGAGTGCATTAGCTCTTCAGTTTCTTTCCAGCTCTTTTTCTCTTCCACATACACAGTCTGTCTGTGTCAACTTTATTTCTATCAAGCTGGAGAAAATGAGTTGAGGTAGAGGAAGAGGGAAAATTGACAGGGAATATATTCCTGACAGGGAATAAATTCCTGAATTTGTGATATATTCTCTAACAGATAGGAACACATGTCAAAAGATGGCCAGAATTTGTAATATCTCTAGGTACGAATCCCGTCTTGACTTGGAGGAAGTTAAACTAAATGTAACCTTCAGAAAGTTAAAGTTGGATCTAAGGTTTGAATGTCTGCCAGTCCTATTTGATTGCCTTTCCAACAAAGATCTAGGATTGTCCATATTTACTATATACTCTTTTGCAAATTATTGCAGACGGATAAAATATAAAATATATTAAATTCACTCTGGAACATTTGAGATGTTCTAATGTAGCTTTCTCATCCTATGGACACTTGGGGCCATATAAATCTTTGTTCTGAGAGGCCATCCTGCAGCACCTCATAGTCATGACAACAAAAATGTCTCCAAACATTACCAGATATCCCTTGGAAAGGGAAATTGTGCAGTATAGAATCGCTCATATGAGAGAAAGAGAAACTAAACTTTTTCTCTTTTTTGTTGTTTGCTTTATCTTTCTTTTGTATTTAAATCAAGTTAGTAACTGCTGTTTTACACACATAACCTCCTCTATCTCACCATGCTTTGTACGATTGACTTTTAGATGTCCTTCTTTCCAAAATTACACAAAAATTGAGGATCTAGTGAGAATTAGTCTTTTGGGCTTCCACATAACTATAATGCCCTATTAGCTCCTTCATACTTAGTGCAATGATAACTGATGTTTATAATAAACTCAAAGCCTCATGATTTTTCAAGTGCCTTTTGAATAGCCAAAGAAAGTTAAATTTCATTGAGTGTGGTTTTAAGTGTATTTTAATCTATTCAAATTCTTTAAAAATCGATATTGTATACATATGATAACTTTATGCATTATTTGACCACAGGTGAATACAGGCAATACTAATAAATCCCTTTGGCATGACTGAATCATTTAGAGACATTAACATGTCAGCTCAAGTTGGGCTGGAATTGGTACTTATTTCTTTTTTTAAAAAATGTATTTACTAATAATTTATTGAAGTATTTATCTTATAGCCTGGTATATTTGATTGAAAAAATAGAATATTAACTCATTTACAAGTAAGTGATCGTATGTTTTTATTTAATTTTTTAAATCAACTTTTATTTTAAGGTCCAGGGTACATATGCAGGCTGTGCAGGTTTCTAACATAGGTAAACGTCCGCCATAGTGGATTGCTGCACAGATCAACCCATCACCCAAGTATTAAACTCAACACCCATTAGCTGTTCTTGATGCCCTCCCTTCTACTACCTTCCTGACAGGCCCCAGTGTGTGTTGTTTCCTGCAATGTGTCCATGTGTTCTCATCACTCAGCTCTCACTTGTGAGAACATGCAGTGTTTGGTTTTCTGTTTCTGTGTTAGTTTGCTGAGGATAACAGCTTCTAGTTCCATTCAGGTCCCTACAAAGCACATGATCTCATCCTTTTTCTATGACTGCATAGTATTCCATGCTGTATATGTACCACAGTTTCTTTATCCAGTATCTTGTTGATGGGCATTTGAGTTGATTCCCTGTCTTTACTATTGTGAATAGTTCTGCAATGAACATATACATGTATGTATCTTTATAACAGAATAATTTATATTCCTTGGGGTATATACCCAGTAATGGGATTCCTGGATCAAATGGTCTTTCTGCTTCTAGATCTTTGAGGAATCTCCGTACTGTTTTTTTTTTTTCACAATGGTTGAACTAATTTACATTCCCAGTAACAGTATAGAAGCATTCATTTTTCCCAGCAACTTCACCAGCATCTATTGTTTCTTGACTTTTTAATAATTGCTGTTCTGACTGGCATGAGATGGTCTTTCACTGTGGTTTTGAATTGCATTTCTCTAATTATCAGTGATGTTGAACTTTTTTTCATATGTTTGCAGGCTGCATGAATGTCATCTTTTGTGAAGTGTCTGTTCATTTTCTTTGCCCACTTTTTAATGGGGTTGTTTGTTTTTGTCTTGCAAATTTATTAATTCCTTGTAGACTCTGGATATTAGACCTTTGACAGATGGATAGACTGCACAAATTTTCTCCCATTCTATAGGTTGTTCACCCTGATGATAGTTTCTTTTGCTGTACAGAAGTTCTTTTGTTTAATTAGATCCAATTTGCCAATTTTTGCTTTTGTTGCAATTGCTTTTGACATTATCATCATGAAATCCTTGCCCCTGCCTATGCCTATATCCTGAATGGTATTCCTTAGGTTTTCTTCTAATGTTTTTATAGTTTTGGGTTTTACATTTAAGTCTTTAATCCATCTTAAGTTAGTTTTTGTATATGGTTTAAAGAAGGGGTCCAGTTTTAATTTTCTGCATATGGCTAGCCATTTCTCCCAGCAGCATTTATTAAATAAAGAATCCTTTCACCATTGCTTTGTCTGGTTTGTCAAAGATCAGATGGTTGTAGACGGGTGATCTTATTTCTGAGTTCTCTACTCTGTTGCATTGGTCTATGTGTCTGTTCTTGTACCAGTAGTATGCTGTTTTGATTACTGTAGCCTTGTAGTATAGTTTGAAGTCAGGTAGCATGATGCCTCCAGCTTTGTTCTTTTTGCTTAGGATTGTTTTGGCTATATGGGCTCTTTTTTGGTTCCACATGAATTTTAAAATAGCTTTTTCTAATTCTGTGAAGAAAGTCAATGGTAGTTTAATAGGAATTGAATCTATAAATTACTTTGGGCAGTACTGCCATTTTTGCAATATTGATTATTCCTATCCATGAGCATGGAATGTTTTTTCATTTGTTCGAGTCCTCTCTGATTTCCTTGAGCTATATCCCTACATATTTTATTCTCCTTGTAGCAATTGTGAATGAGAGTTCATTCATTATTTGATTTTCTTTTTGCCTATTGTTGGTGTATAGGAATGCTAGCAAATTTTGCACATTGATTTTGTATCCTGAGACTTTGCTGAAGTTGCTTATCAGCTTAAGTTTTGGGACTGAGATGATGGGGTTTCCTATATATAGGATTGTGCCATCTGCAAAAAAAAAGATAATTTGACTTCCTCTCTTCCTATTTGAATACCCTTTATTTCTTTCTTGTCTGATTGCCCTGGCCAGAACTTGCGATAGTATGTTGAATAGGAGTGGTAAGATAAGCCATCTTTGTCTTGTGCTGGTTTTCAAGGGGAGTGCTTCCAGCTTTTGTCCATTCAGTATGATATTGGCTGTGGGTTTGTCATATATGGCTCTTATTATTTTGAGGTATGTTCCATCAACACCCAGTTTATTGAGAGTTTTTAACATGAAGGGGTATTGAATTTTATTAAAGTCCTTTTCTGCATCTATTAGGATAATCATGTGGTTTTATTTTCTTTGGTTCTGTTTATGTGATGAATTACATTTATTGATTTGTGTATGTTGAAACAACCTTGCTTCCCAGGGAAGATGTCAACTTGATCATGGTGGATAAGGTTTTTGATATGCTGCTGGATTTGGTTTGCCAGTATTTTGTTGAGGATTTTTACATCAACGTTCATCAGGGATATTTGCCTGAAGATTTCTTTTGTTGTTGTATCTCTAAAGGGTTATGGTTTGTAAATGATGCTGGCCTCATATAATCAGGGAAGAGTCCCTCCTTTTTAATTATTTGGAATAGTTTCAGTAAAAATGGTACTAGCTAATTTTTGTACCTCTGGTAGAATTCAGCTGAAAATCCTTATGTCCTGGGAATTTTTTGATTCTTGGTGATTTATTACTGCCTCAATTTCAGAACTCATTATTGGTTATTTAGTCATTCACTTTCTTCCTTAACATCCTTAGGAGGGGCCGGGCACGGTGGCTCAAGCCTGTAATCCTAGCACTTTGGGAGGCCGAGATGGGCGGATCACGAGGTCAGGAGATCGAGACCATCCTGGCT